>NC_081438.1:20130056-20295056 GCF_949786415.1 Peromyscus eremicus | reverse complement strand
AACCACAGTGGTCTACTCATAATGGTCTAGCCATGGAGCTCTACTCATGGTGGTCTAGCCATGGAGCTCTATCCATGGTGGTCTTACCTGGAGGTCTATCCATGGTAGTCTACCCAGACACAAACACTCCCTGTCATTGAACCCTCTTCATAGCAATGGAAGAGCTCCCGTATCACCCTACATTAGTGTCAGTATATGACAAGATGTCAAGTTATAAGGGCTTAGCATGTAGCTCAGTTAGAACAGTGCTTGCCCGGCATACACGATGCCTTACATTCCATCCCTAGCTCTACATGCCAGATGTGGTGATACACATATGTAATCCTACCACCAAGGGGGCAGACATAAGAGGATCAGAAGTTCAAGGTCATCTTCAGCTAAGTAGCAAGTTCAGTGCCAGCCTGGACTACAGCCAGAAATAAGCCACAAATAAAAAGACTCTGAGAACCCATTTAATGTTGGTAAATTGTGAAGGTCATGCCATGAGGTCTTACATGAGCCAGCCCCTTTTATTTATTTATTTCCCTCCATTTTCTCTATTACTGTGTTCCAAACACCTTGACTTTCTGTCTTTTTTTTATCAGGCCCACACTTATTCCCACCTTTACACTTGGGGCTCACAGGTTTGCTCTGCCCCTGTACGTTCCCATAGCAGGCAATTGTTCATTCCCAGGTCTCCCTTCAGATGCCCCTCCCCGCATACCCCACTTGCTCATGTCATCCCTATCTCCCCAAACCTAGATTTTGTGTTTCTTGGGTGCCCCTCCTCCAGTGTCAGAAAGAGAGCCTGGGCTTCTTACACGCCGGGCGAGCATGGTTGCTGAACCAAACCCTGTCTTTCTGCTCCATTTTCTTAATAGTATTCTCAACTAGTTTGCATAATCTAGTTGACTGGTTATCTAATACATACATCTCCCTCTGCTGGAAATACAAGTCCTGGGCTGGGGAGGTGACTCAATGGGAAAGTGTTTGCCTAGCATGTACAAGATCCTGGGTTCGATCCCCAGCACCAGATGATTAACTGCTGTTCTTATTATCTTTGATGCCCATAAAGACTTCCTCTGTCCAGGATCTGGAAGGTTCACACAAGTGTCAGACATATAATAAATGTTTGTTGATTTCACCGTGGTTATGCTGGGCAGAACTCCCTGTGGTTTTTGTTTTTCTGTTCTCAAATTTTACAAACATATTATCTTCATAGTAGTTTTGAAAAGCCTATGCAATTTTAAATATACCGACAGTTATCAAATATTTTAGACACAATTCATTTCTATAAAATCCTTCTGCAATTATCAGTATATAAGAAATGAAAGCCATCTTCTACTGTGTTCAACGTCTTCTCATGCATTCTTCTATGTTAATTCCCTCAGAAAATCAGCTGATGAAACAATAAAGGTTCTGAAGGAAATGTTTCAATTTTAAAGTAAGACATGTCAATGAATTATTCCACTTAATAAACGCTTCAAGTGACATTCTCTTATCTTAATTTAGGTTATTTAAATTTTCACTAGAAACAAAATGAAAACTCATGTAGAAAGGTAGTTGCAGGTGGTAATGTGTTTTAAAGAGTCATAGAGAAAACAGAGGCGATCGATCGGGGAGAGTTTTCTGTCAATAAATTCTCACCCCGGCTGCCTCCTTTTAACTTTTTAAGAAATCACTTTATTTATTTGCTTCTTGGCTTTTTCATTCTCTCGGTGTGTGCATGTGAGTGTGTATATGCTTGTGTGTGTACAGAATGTACATATGTGTGTGCAGAGCGTGTGTGTACATATGTGTGTGCAGAGTGTGCATGTGTATGTGTGCAATGTGCGCATGTGCAGAGTGTGTGCATATTTGTATGCTCACATGTAGAAGACAATTTGGTTCTCTCCTTCCTCCATGGGGTTCCCAAGGATTGAACTCGGGTCACCAGGCTTGGCAGCAAGTACTTTTACAGACTGAATCACCTCACCACCCTCACACTGGTTATTTCTAATGAATTCATTTGTACTGCATTTGTGTGTTACTTTTTATATTATTTTTATAATCATCATTTTATATTATTGACACACTAAATGCGAATAACACACCACCAACAAAGCAAAGGAGGGCATTCCAACAGTACTCAGCAGGTTCCCTCACTTCTAAAGATGCCACCCTCCCCGTGGCTCACCTTTCAGCCTTCACCAACCACCCACCTTTGCCCTATTGAAAACGACAGCCATACGTTACATTAGCAATGGCCTCTTCCCCTTCCACACACTTGGGCCACCACCCCCTGTCCAGAGCCCAGGGCATCAGGGTTAAGACCCTCTGTAGGGTGTATGTCCCATTCCCCTGCAACACACACACCTCCGGAAGACTTCTCTTCTCTGCCTTGTATCCTTGAGGAGTCATGCCAGATACAAAGAATAAATTATTTTGTGTGAAGAGATCCCAGGCTGTCCAATTGATCTTTCTAAAATGAAAATGTGACTCTTAGACCTGTAATGAAATCTAGCCAGAGATTCTTCACTGTAGAAGAAATTAACTCAGACTCCCAGAGGCCTCTTGCTCCAGGGGGCCCTGACCTTTCTCACCCCTACAGACCTCTGGAGTAATGTGCTCAGCTTTTTCTGCCTTGTCCATGGTACTGATAAACTAAGCCGGGTCTAGTTTCACTTCTGTTGCTACCATAAAATATCCCGACCCAAAAAAAAAAAACACAACTTAGGAAGAAAGGGGCTGAGCTGGCTCACAATTCCAGATCACAGTTGATAATTTCAGGGAAGTTAAGGCAGGAACTTATAATATCATAATCATAGTCAAGAGCAGAGATAATATCCTCATGGATGTTTGCCTGCTTGCTATGGTTGCTCAGCGGGCTTCCATTACTCTGGTTCAGGGTGCAGCCTAGGGAATGGTGTTACCCACAGTGGGCAGAGTCAATTAACAATCAAGACACTCCTCTACCAGCTAAACTGACCTAGATAAACTAAAAGAACTACTACTGACTCCCTAAAGCAGTATGGGCCAGCCAAGCCAACTGGAATATCCACTCCTGCTTTTTATTCCAGAACCCATATCTTCTGATTCGGAGCAACTTGGCTGAATCCCCTTCATGATGGTTGACAGATTTTAAAATGTGCGTGGATGTGTAGTGGATGTGAGTGTGCATGTGCACATTTGCATGTGTCTGTGGCTGGTACTTTTATGCCTGTGTCTGGGGTGTGTGTATGTGCTATAGGCCTACATGTGAATGGAGGTGAATGTATATGTGTGTGCATATGAAAGCCCAAGCTGACGTCAGGGTTTTCCTCACTCTCTTCTACCTTATGCATTGAGGCAGGGTCTCTCAGATGAACCAGAACTCCCTTACATTGGCTAGAAGGGCTCTCCAACTCATTCTATCAATCACTATCAATCGATCTATCTGTCTCCACTTTCCAAGCACTGGAATTATAGGCAAGCTGCCCTGTGACATTTACATTGATACTAAAGGTCTGAACTCTACTCCCCAAGCTTCCTCAGGAACAGCCATGCACTAAGCCAGCTCCCCAGCCCCAGTGGTTTCTGCTGACCGTCCATTTGACAGGGCCTAGAATCAGCAGAGAAATAAACACCTTGGCATGTCTCTGAAGAGGTTTCTAGACTAGGTAGATTAAGGAAGGAAGATATGCCCAAAATATGAGTAGCACCATCCCATGAGGTGCCAGACTGCATCCAAAAGAGAAAAGCAAGCCGAGCTCCAGCATTCATCTCTCTTGGCTTCCTGACTGTGGATACCATGTGACCAGTCACCACACACTCTGCCAAACATGCCATTGCACCAGGATGGACCACAATCTGAGGCACAATAGACACCCTCTCCCCTAAGCTACTGTTGCCACAGCAACAACAAAAAACTAATACAAAAGCAGAGGAAACAAATCATCCTGACAAAACCACTGGAGAAAGCCTCACTCTGGGGATCTTCCCCAGGCTGGACCCGCCTCAGGACACAGATCACGTGATCAACCATCAGTAAATTTCCATTCAGAATGAAAACCACACCCAGGAAACAAGGGCTGATCTGGCGGAAGCCATTCTACCATGAAGACACACATTCTACCATGCCTGTCCTAACTACAAAATAGCCAGCATTTGCTGACACATTGCCTGTGCTGTCCATTCCCAACCTCCTAGGAAGCCACCCAGGATGGTTGCTCATAGTCGGAGATCAGGTCTAATTTTACAGCTCCCTTGCTGTGTGCCTCAGCCTGGGTTTTTTCTAAATGGCAAAGCCTGAAGGAAAAGCTTAGGGGCCGGGAAAGGAAAAGTCACCAAAGCAGAAAGTTTAGTGGTTGCCTGGGGCTGAATGTGGAAACATGGAATGACTGCAGATGGGCCCGAGGAGTGTTTTGGGGGGTGACCGAAATGTTCTAAAAATGGATGTTGGGGATGGTTATACAATAATGTACATTTTTATGGTGTAGGAACTATGCTTTCACGGATTATGCTTCAGAGAAGGAGGAGATGGTGCAGTCAATACAGTTCTTCCCTTGCAAGAATGAGAACCTAATTTCTGGAATCCATGTCAAAACTCCTGGTGCTGTGCTATGTGTTTGTAATCTCAACACTGGGCAAGGGGAAGGAGGCATTAGCCTGCGGCTCACCAGCCGACCAGCCTAGCTGAATCAGCAAGCTCCAGGCTCACGGTGATAGCTCCTCCCTGACTCCTTAGCTTGTGAGAACATCCCATCGTTGCCTTTACATCACATCCTTGTGTAGATGTAATTCTCAACGGTTTTATTAAATAAGAAACACAGAGCCAAATGCAGAGTTAAAAGCCCCAGAGGTCAGAGAGCAGTAGCTAAGAGCTGAGACCAAGACCGCCTTCTTACCACCTGCTGCCGCTGCCATCTTTCCCCTGAGAAAGAGACCTACTTCCTATGTGTCTGTCTTTTTATTGACTTTCTGTTCCACCTTCTCATTGGTTGTAAACCCAACCACATGACCTCCTCATCACTGCCTGTCTATTCAGACTTCCAGGTCTTCTATGGTTGGTATTGAGATTAAAAGCGTGTGTCTCCATGCGGGTGGTGTCCTTGAACACACAGAGATCTGCCTGTCACGTGATCGGGATTAAGGACGTGTGCTACCACTGCCAGACTTCTGCTATGGCTTGCTATTAGCTCTGACCCCCAGGCACTTTTATCTATTAACATACAAATAAAATCACATTTCAGCACAAATAAAATATCACTATACCCTTGTGTCTTACCTCACCATGGTAAGTCACAAAGTTCTTGAACCTTCCAGGGCTCCTATGTAACAAAACAGTGCAGGTCAAGTGGTGGGAGACTTTGGTTCTCCTTGACCATGTGACATCCTATAGCCACAGCTTCCAGGGATCAGCAGGTGGCATCTTTGGAGGAGGTGACTTCCTACTTGTCACAGGGCCCATCCCAAGTGAAGATGGCCTTGGCTCTTAGGAAGAGAAGAAGACTCAGCAAGGACTCTGTATTAGTTGCTGTCCTTGGAGCTGTGACAAAATCCCTGACAAACACAATTTAAGGAAAGGTGCCCTTTGGCTCACAGTTCGAAGGGACAGTCCACTGTGGTGGGGAAGGCATGGAGGCAGGAGTGTGGAGTCTCTGGTTATGTAACATCCACAGTTGAGAAGAGAGATGAATGCTGGTGGATACTCAGCTCTTTTTCTTTTTTCTTTTTTTTATGCAGAAACCCTCAAGCCATCAGATGGTACTGTCCACATTCATCTTCCCCCCTCAGTTAAACTAGAAACTTGCCCAGAAGATTATCTCCTAAGTGACTGCAGATCCTGTCAAGCAGGCAATCTGAAGCATCACAGAGCCGCAAGCCAAGAGGAGAAGTATCCGTTCCCTGACTCTGTGTCTCCTTCACTTGGCTCTTCACTCTCAGTTCCAACAAGAGATGGACTAGCGAGATCCTCTCTCTGGTGGCCACAGCACATCAGCTAAACCAGGGGGGCAGCTCTGAGGCTGAGCGCCTTCCAAAGAAACATCTCTTCAGGGGCAGTTTTGGTTCTTATTCTGCTTCCGGTTTGGGATCTGTTTTCTTAACTCGCCACCCTTCTGCCTCAGCCTCCTGAGTGCCTGCCACTCTGCCCTTCCAGGACCTTTAAAGCAGTGTGCCAATGTGACACAAGGTCAGAGGACACAGCCAGAGGACAAAGAAAGACACATGGGTGGCTCTGGAGGATGTTAGCTTCCCCGCGGAGCAAGCTGAAGGCCAGTTCTACTTTCTGGCTCACCCAAAGGCTGTGTTTCCCAGCACATCAAAATGTGGCTAGACAGAAAAGCATTCCAAGTGATGCTGAACAGTAGCATCAGCTTTCCAAGGTAAGGGAGAGTGCCTTGCAGGGGACAGAACTTAGGTGCATCTGGGGGTGGACATTTTTAGTTCTTGTGATATGATTAACATTAAAACCAAAATCAAATTTTTTCAGATTTTTTATTTTATTATTTTATTATTATTATTATTATTATTATTATTATTATTATTATTAGTGTGTGTATGTGTGTGTGTGTGTGTGTGTGTGTGTGTGTGTGTGCTCACAGAGTTCAGAAGAGGACATAGGATCTTCTGGAGCTGGAGTTATAGGCAATTATGAGCCGCCTGACATGGGTGCTGGGAACCAAACTTGGGTCCTCTGGGGAAGCAGCAAGTGCTGGAGACAGGATCTCACATATCCTAGGCAGCCTTTGAACTTTGCTCTGTAGCTGAGGCTGACTTTGAACTCTTGATTCTCCGGTTTCTAACTCTGGAGTGCTGAGATGAGACACATGCCACACGCATCACCACACCAGGTTGATGTGGCGCTGGGCACAGGCTCCATGCATGCTACGAAAACACTCTACCAGCTGAGCCACATCCCCAGTGGAGCCACAAACATTATTAGAGAAAACAACTCTGGGAAGCCCATGTCCATGACAATAGAGCGCTCAGTAGGCCTGATGTCACTGTTTCTTTGGCAACCAGAGACAAATGTTGAAGACTGAAAAGTGCCATCAAAACAAGACAAAAGTTATACAAGTGACTGTAAGTCAGTCAAAGTTCAGAGGTCATCATTGGGGAAGGTCTGGGGGAGGAAGAAGAGATGTCCTAGTGGTCCCTGGGGTCCAAACCAGTGTGCTGAGGAGCAGTGAAGGGCCACAGTATCCTGTGGCTTTTGGATTTGTTGTTAGGATGCTTGCCTAGCCTAGAGGAAGCCCTGGGTTCTGTCCCCAGCACTGCATAAACAAAGAGTGGTGGAGCACACCTGTAATTCCAGCACTCAGGTAGTAGAGGCAGAAGGAACAGGAGTTCAAGGTCACACTCAGCTACTAAGCAAGTTTGAGGCCAGCCTGAGCTCCACAGATCCTATGTGGAAAAAAAAAAAATGAAATTTGAAAATTGGTGTCCATTGTTACATGCCTGTAATCCCTACATCATGGAGGCTCAGGCTATTGGACAGAGAGTGTTTAAATCCAGCCTGGGTCACATAACAGGACTTTGTCTCTGTTTAGAAATAATTAGGTGATAAACAACAGATCAGGTATTGTGTCCACCAGCAGAGTCTCCTCTGGCGGTTCACTGCACTTATGGTCTGTTCAGCATCCTACCCTGCAGGCCCTGAAGAAGGAGGAAGTGCAGGCTGTAAAGTCCCCAGTGCAGCAGGGCCAACAGAGCAGCAGATGTCCCAGGGGGCACATGAATGAAACATGGCCCTGCTCCCTGTCTGGATTTCCCTACCAGTGACTGAGTCTGAAGGACGTGTACATTTTCTGGATGTACACTCATTAAATGAGATCTCAGACAATCCAGTTCTTAATTACCTAATGTGACTGATCACGAGCACAGAACAAGAAAACCTCATCTCCAGTGACAGCATTGTAGGCACCCCTAATTGAGTCAAATGCCCCTTCATTTAACAGTCTGTTCATCTCCAGGAGTGGGATAGGAAACAGGAATACCCTATGTTGTGCATCCAGACCCAGCTTCTTGTTAAAAATCTGTGATGGTCTGCGCGCACACTAAGACAGATAGGCACACACACAGATTTACACATGTGTGAACACATATGCAACTGAAGAGAAAATTAGAGGTTAGGGGTGTAGTTCAGCTGGCAGAGTGCGTCCCCAGCATATTTAAAGCCCTGAGTTCAATCCCCAGCACTCCATAAAACTACTGTAGTGGCACACACCTGTGGTCTCAACTCTTGAGAGGCAAAAGCAGCCATTCAAGATCATCCCAGGTTACACAGTGAGTTTGCAGCCCAACCTGATCTATGTGAGACTGTTTCCAAGAGAAGAGGGGGTTGGGAGCTAGAGAGACGGCTCAGCAGTTAAGAGCAGGTACTGCTCTTGCAGAGGACCTGAGTTCGGTTCCCAATACTCACATTAGATGGCCCACAACTGTCTATAACTGCAACTCCAGGAGACATGAGATCTTTTTGCCTCCCCCAGGCACCTGTATTCACATGCACAGACCCACATTTAAAAAAATAAAAATAAACCTTAAAATTAAATTAAAATAAAGCGAAAGGGAACGCTTTCTGGTGATAGTTTAATCAATAAGATGCTTGCCTTAAGCATAGGGTCTTAATCTGGAGCCCTAAAACCCGTTTTTAAAAGGCTACACATGCTGATAAATTCTTGTAATACCAGTACTGAGGAGGTGGAGACAGGAAGATTCCATGGAGATGCTGGTCAGCCAGTCTTGTCTACTTGACAAGCTCTAGGCCAAGGAGAGAATTCCATCTCAAAAAACATGGATGGCGCCTGGGAAATGACAACCAAGTTTGTCCTGTGGCCTTCACGTGCACGCACACACACACACACACACACACACACACACACGCACACACACACACACACAAACACACACATATACACACACAAACACATACACACACATACACACACACATACAACCATACATGCACATACTGCCTGTACACAATTAATTAATCAATTAATAATAAGTGTATAGTTGGGAATGGTGGCATGTGCCAGTCATTTTACACAAAGAACAGAAGCAGAAAGATTGCAAGTTCAAGGCTAGCCTAGGAGACTTAGTAACGCCTGAGGATACAGTACAGTGGTACACTTACCCAGCATGCACAAGGCTGAAAACTGTCAAACAAAACCCTAGCACGTGGTGCCGGAGAGATGGCTTAGCAGTTAAATAGTGCTTCCTGCACTTGCAGAAGACCCCAGTTCAGATCTTGACCCCCACACTCAGGAGGTCTGACACCCTTGTCTCCTTCAGTTGGTACCTGTTTTCATGTGTGCACACAGGCGGCGCACACACACATACATATAATTTAAATATTTTTAAATATTAAGGCATAAAACCCTGGCACAGACCAAAGCTACTTTCTCTATCACAATCATCTAGATGATATCAAAGAATGCAGGAAAATATTTTGGCTAACCTTCACATAGAGAAATAAATTTGACCTCACTAGGAATGAAGGTAAAATATAAACACAATGTTACTTTTGAATTATCAAGTTGCCAACATTTTCTAAGACCCTGAAGATGATGTTGGTGATACTGTATGAAGTGGAATTTTCTTTGTTCTTCTTTTTTTTTTTTTTTTTTTTTTTTTAGACATGGACTTGTATAGCCTGGGCTGGTCCTCAACTCACAGAGTAGCTGAGCCTTGAACTTGCAGCCATCCTGTCTCCACCGATGGAGTGCTAGAATTATGGGTTTGTGCCACCATGTCCAATTTTATACACACTCTGCCTCCTGGGTTTGCCCAGGTGGAGAAAGCGGGAAACCTTTCAAGGATGGATTCTTGGCAATTAAACTGAAGGGCTAAAAGGTGCCTCTAATCACTGACCCAGTGTCTTCACGCGCATGAGTTCAAGATTCCAAAAACCAATCACAAATACAGGCAAGTATTCCTCCCCTGGCTGCTCACCACTGCATGATTTACGATCAGAAAAATGTAGGAAAGGAAACAGAGTGGCCATCAAGTGGGGGAGGAGGGCAGGAACTGAGGTAAATGCATTTCTCCATGCTTTGCTCTTTCCTGGTGAGTTCTGTCCACTCCAACCTGCCATTAACCCACATCCGCCTCCACTGGACCGAATCTGACCCAAATCAGCCTCCTGCCCCTGCTCAAGGCTGAAGCGAGTCCAAGCAAGACGATGGGTTTATTTTCCGAATGGAAAGCAAATTATGTAACCTGCAGCAAAATGTCCAAGGGGAAATGAGTCTAGGAAGGAACTAGAGGACAGAAGATATTGAACGAGCACAAACCTTCCTTCCTTCCTTAAGAGGACTGCCCTTCTGGTCTTCCCAAAGGCCCAGAAAACTTGACTTCTCCAGCAAAATTAAACCTACCCGAAAAAGAATTGAAAATGAAGAGGCCGGGAGATGGCTCAGTGGGTAAGGTACATGCCCTGAAAACAGAACGCAGACATACTTGTAACCCAATAAAAACTGGTACATACTTGTAACCCCAGCCTGGACCTGGCTGGCTGGCTAGTCTAGCCCAACTGATGAGCTCTGGGTTCGGCAGGAAGCCTTGTTTTCAAAGGGATGGGGCAAGGTGGACCTGCTTAATCTTGTGCAGGACTTTTACAGACAATCATGGCTGCTGTGAGTTCATGAGTGAATAGATGAGGAAGGAGCTCACAAGACCCCACCCCTAGCAAAGGAGCTACCACAGCTGATGTCGGCTAGAGGAGGGAGAATCAGTTTTCTTCAGGAGTGTGACCCCTGGTAGGTTGTCCACGCTTAAGTGGGCATTCCCACATCCATGTGCATATAGACTAATAGAAAGTGTTCTTTAAAAAAAAAAAATTAGAAGGATATGAATTTGGGAAGGGGTTGTGGGTAGAGGGGTGCCTGGAAGGGAGTTGTATAGGATAAGAGAGGGGTTAATATGATGAAAATACACTGTACAGACATACGAAATCACCAAAGAGTGAATAAAATATTATATTAAAAAATAAGGTGGAAAGCAATTGAGGGAGACATCACCTGATGTTTACATTTGGCCAACACTCTAACACACATATGTGCACAGACACTTGCAGACACATAATGACATGCACACACACCTATGAATAAATAAATAAAATAATGAAAAGGCCAAAGGTATGGCTCAGCAGTCGGGCACTTATTTGGCATGAGTAAAGGCATTCATTCCATCCCCAGCACTTCAAAAATAAAAAGGAAGTAAGAACGGAGGATGAGAAAGGGGGCAAGAAAAGAAGTTGTCACCAGACACCGGGGAGGGATTTAATTATTACAATTGAGAAAAGAATTGAGTGCTACAGGCCTAACAGCTCAGGCAGAGCTGCAAACACTCAGGTGATAGAGTTTTTATTGCACCACAGGAAAATAAAACCTGGAGGAAGAGAAGTTTCACTGGGGAGATGAGTTATTAGGGAGTATGGAAATAAAACACTGAGCCTGTTCCTCCTTCACTTACAGCTTTAAATAAGTTACCTGAGCAGAGGGAGCTGGCCAAGCTCCCTCTCAGCCTCACCCAGCTCAGTCTTCAGACATCTGCACCCTGAGACAGGAGACCGGAGAGCCGGGCTTTGTCCCGGTTCACCCGCCACCTGTGTGTGTCCATCCTCAAAGCAGAGAGGCAGGAAAGGTCATCGGTGGGAAAACCAGGCCGTTCTCAAACAAGACTGTCTGCTCCTGGCAAGTCACGTGGTGATGGATTGGGAAATCCACCTGGCGGTGCAGTCAAGCTGGCCTTAACGAAGGCAGCCTAGGCAAAGGTCATTCCCGGAAATGGTCCCCAAATATCCGCCAATCCCTGTCTTCCCTCACACACCTGCCGTGAGGAGGAAATGGAGATGTCCGGCAGGCGTTTCTGAAAACCACTGGTTTTTGAGACAGGGTTTCATGAAGCTCAGGCTGACCTCAGTTACTACACAGCTGAGGATGACCTCGAACCCTGATCCTCCTGTCTTCACCCCCCCAGGTGCTAGGGAAACCAGCATGCATCACCGCACCTGATGCTGGGACTCAGAATCAGAGCTAGGCAAGCATTGAATTAAATGAGCTGCCGCTCCGGCCCACACCACCAGTTAATGGACCATTTTTACAGGGTGAAAAGGGAATCAGCTTCCTCGGGTGGACATGGTGCTACACACCTGCTCTGGGGAGGCCGGGGCAGGGGGATTGCCATGAGTTTAAGGGCAGCCTTAGCTGGATAATGAGTTCCAGGCTAGCCTGGGGTACAGTAGGAGACTATGTCCCAAAGAATAAAAATTAACAACAAATCTAAGTGACGGGAACAAGAAAAAAAAAAAGAGTAGGATTTTCCCAACACTTCTCTGAACTTCACGGGCCCACCAAGCGTGGAACAAAGAAATTACCAAAAGCCGCAAGCTCAGTGTTTGATGTATTCTCATCACAGGCAAGAAGGATCCTGCACTGAACCCAGGGAGTTCTTATCTGAGCCAGAAGGACAAATCAAAAGAGGAAACAATGTTCCAACTTTTCATATCCTCCTTGACGCTTCCTCCAACCGACTTGATCCTCGGGTGCCAATTACCCATCCCTGGAACAGGGGAGAGGAAGTGATACCCCCAAAGGGCTGCTTAAAAGAAACGAGCTGCAGACTTCAGCCCCTTGGATCACTGATTGATCTTCAAAGGGCATCAGCCAGGTAGGGAAAGGGGTCATTTCCGGTTGTCTGTGCCAAAGACAAGCTCTCAACAGGAAGATCACACGCAGCTCCAGCTCTGAACGCACAGAATTCCTCGTGTTCTATTTTAAAGTGAAGCCCTCGGTGCTACCTTGATTTCGTAGAATTTACACCAAAAGGGCATAAAAATGTCACACCATCTTGTGTGTTGCTCGTTCCCAAGCGCTCTTCGCAAGAAAGTCAAACGAAGCTGTTTCCCGAAGCCTCGGCAAGCACTCGGGATATCTGCGGCACGCAGTTTCAACTGTGTATGTTTTCTGTGAGGCGAAAGGGTAGACGGGAAGAAATAGCAGCAGAAATCTGTTCCTGGAGCTGGGTGTGGCGGCTCATGTTTGCAATCCTAGAATTCGGGAGGATAAGGGAGGAGGGTTGGGGCCACCGTGGGCTACACAGTGTAAACCTGTCTGGCGAACAAACTAGAAAACTGTTGGTGAACCTGGGATGCTCACTAAACAAAAATCTCCTTGTATGCAAAATGAGGGTGCCTCCTTCGCAGAGGGGACTTTTAACATGTTCTCCCAGGGCACTTGAGACATCCTTGTGGAGCAACATCCTCAACTTGAAATGATCCCTCCTAGATAGAAGAAGGAGTCTCTTAGGACTCAGGAAGTAAACAAAATTCACAGGATAAGAAGGTAAATGAAACTTGGAAGGCTCAGAGGGTGTCTCAGTTAGGGTTTCTCCGGCTGTGACAAAACACCTTGACCAAAAGCAACTTAGGAAAGGAAGGGTTTATTTCATTGCACATATCCCATATTAATCTGTTGCGGGCGGGCTATTTGATCACACTGTGGGACGATGTGTCTCTGTCCTTCCTCACTTCCCTAAGGCACCTTCTGATAGGTTTAATAAAAAGCTGAACGGCAGATAGCTAGACAGGGAAGGATAGGTGGGACTTCTGGGGAGAGAGAGGAGCTAGGGGGGAGGGTGATCTGAGGCAGGGGATTTGCAGGCAAGACATGAAAAAAGTCAGGTGTACAGTATAGAAGGGAGGTATCAAGCCACATGGCAGGATATAGATTAATATAAAGGGGTTAATTAAAGTTTTAAGAGCCAGTTGTGAACAAGCCTAAGCTAAGGTCAAGCTTTCATACTTCATAAGAAGTCTCCAGGTCAAAGAAAGCTTAGCTACATTAATCCCATCTCACATCTTACATATTAATGAAGAAAATGCCCTTCAGGCTTGCCTACAGGCCAATCTTAAGGAGGCATTTTCTCATTTAATATTCCCTCTTCCTGGATATGTCTAGGTTTGTATTGAGTTGACAAAAAGCAGCCAGCACAGGAGGCAAACAAACTCACAAGGCTTAGGAAGCTCCTGAAACATAAAAGAATCACAAGGCCCCTCGCCAAGGTGATATCAGAGTTGCAGTTGCTAATGAAAAGAGACTTTCTGGTGAAACTGTGTTGCACAGGGAGTTCCAGAGATGCAGCATTTGTTATCACCCATGATGAGGCAGCTCCCTTTGGGTCATCTGTAAGTAACTCCTTGCTATATTTCTATATGTAACCAAAATAAACCCACTCGTTCACTAAGATAAGATTTGAGTGATATTTATTTTGTCTGTTGGCAGTACTCTCTCTGGTTGAATGCTTCCGAAGGAAAAGTCACACAAGAGCCTAGTATATTGTAGAACTTTTCCTTTCTGTGGGCCTCAGTTTCCTCTGCTCTCAAATTGCAAGGTTAGGTCAAGAGGAGAGATGGCTACATGAGATGAACCAGCTTCAACACTCTACAGGATGAGGACCTCCCTTCAGACACCTCTGTCAATGTCAACCTCCATCACTGAAACACAGGAAAGAATAAAAGTTATCAGAACATCCGGGTCTTCCTAGTTGGCACAAACAGAGAAGAGAGGAGGAAGTTTCTGAACCACTAAGAAGATGAAATATGAAAGCCCCAGCATGATGGGCTAGCCTCAGCATGCTGTGCTAGCCTATAGACTCCATGGGATCCCATACCCTTTCCTGCCTATCTTGGATCTCCACAGTCCATTACCACTCTACCATCAAGCTACACCTCCAGTCAGCAACACTATTTTTGTTTGTTTCTATATCTGGAATCCATTTTCACCCATGTGTAATAAACAGATGACAATTCTGATTTTTAAAATGACAGAGCCAGCACAGTGGTGCACTCCTGTGATTCCAACACTCAGGAGGTGCAAGAGACAAGGTCGGGGTTCCAGACCATCTTTGGCTGCCTAGTCCTATTGAGGCCAGCCTGGGCTACATGAGACCTTATTTCAAAAAGCAACAACAATAATAGAAAGGGGAGCATAGAACTGTAATTCCAGCACACACAGGCTGAAAAAGGAGGATCAGTGGAAGTTTGAGGCAAGCTCAGTCTACATAGTAAGAGTGTGTCTGTGAATTAGTAAATAAATAGAAGTTAACATTCTGTCTTAGTTGGATTTCTATTGCTGTAAGGAAACATCATGGCCAAAGCCAACTTGGAGAGGAAAGGGTTTATTTTCTTACAACTCTCAGGTCACACGCCATCACGGAGGGAAGTCAGAGCAGAAACTCAAAGCAGGAACCCAGAGGTAGGAACTGAAGCAGAGACCCTGGAGGAACTCTGCTTAATGGCTTGCTCCTCCCGGCTTGCTGCGAGGGGAGATGGGGGGTGCTTTCTTATACAACATAGGACCACCTTCCTAGAGTGGCACCACTCGCAATGGGCTGGAGCCTCCCACATCAATCATTAGCCAAGACAACACCCCCCACAGACTTACCTACAGGTCTCACACAGGCATTTTCTCGGTTAAGATTCCCTCTTTCCAAATACGTCACACTGACAAAAGCCAACCAAGATACCTTTTTCATACACACCTAGATCCTAGATACCCACAGATTTCCAATAACTATTTAATGAAGGGTAAGAAGGAATGAAAAAGAGGCAATAGCCATAGCTTTGAGTTATACTGCTCATGGGAAAATGGATGCAGCTGGAGATGACTACATAAAGTGAATTAAGCCAGTTTTAGAAAGACAAACAGCATATGTTTTCTCCCATTTGTAGTTCCCAGATTTTATGAAGATATATAAAGTCACATATGCACGTATAACATGAAATCAGAACTAAAGCTGACTAGAGGAACAAAGGGGACCAATGGAGGGGATCAGAAAAGGGAGTGGATCTGGGGTGTGTAGGAGAATGTGTTCAACATGCAATGTATACATGTATGAAAGCTTAAGCATGCATATGTGTGTGTGTGTGTGTGTGTGATTTTTAAAGACCATAAAAAAAGAATTTCACCTAGAGAAAGCACTCTTTTTTTGAAGGTTATCCATAAAGAAAGAACTCTACAAGGTAAAAATTACCTAACACCAATTCAGAGAGGCTTGCTGATGTAACCCTATGTGGTCCCACCAGAATGTGTCCCACACTTAGGTGAAGCAGAAAAAGATGCTAAGTGGCCCTCAGTGACTGGGCTGTAAAGTGTGGAGGACTTTACTCGGGGGATCTAGCGCATTCCTAAGTGTGGAAAGCCTCTTTGCTTCTCTGTTAGCCCTAGGCTCTAAGACATCATTCCTTCTGGTGTCGGATGCTGTTATTAAATCTGTCAATCACATCTAAGCTTTGTCTCCCCAACTTGCTCATGTAATCCTTGAAGGTCAAGTTAGAATCAACTGTTCCTGTGATTCTGCCCCTAACTCCCCACATCTGTACTTGTATACCTCCAAGGTGAATAATGACCTCTGGAGAGAGCAATGTCCTCATGAAGATTAAGTCTTAGAATACACACACACACACACACACACACACACACACACACACACAGAATTTGGTCCGTGACTGCCTGGCCCCATGCACTTGAACAGAACATCACACACACACAGAATTTGGTCCGTGACTGCCTGGCCCCATGCACTTGAACAGAACATCACAGTGATGAAATTGAGTAGTGTAGAGCCTTCATTTCATAATGCACTGGAATTAGAGACTGAAGAGGAAACTACTGGCCAGATGTAACCTTCAAAGGCCCTCCATTGTCACCTGTTTGTCCTTAGCATGCCCCCCCTAAAGCAGACATGTCCAACATGCAGCCCATGGGCCACATGTACCTCAGGGTGGCTATCTTGTTCAACACAGAACCACAAACTTACTTGAAACATTATAAGATTTTTATCTGCAATCTTTTATGACTGAATTATACAGTTCTCCAGCATGACTTTGTAGATGGCAGCATTATATTTCAATGTCACATAATAGCCCATAGGCTGAAGCATTCCTCCTGCCTCTGCTTCCTAAGTGTTGTGCGTATAGGTAGGCACTATCACATCCAGACAACGATGGCTTTGAGAGAAGGCAGAAGGATGGCCCCTAAGCCCTGAGTTGACACCTCTGTGCAAAAAGGTTTCATGAACTCCCTAAATAGCACTAACAGCTTCAGAACAAAGGTTCAGAGGAGGAGCCTATGAAAGACACTATAATTCAAACCATGATATTGTCACGATGTGTTCTTATAGGGCCCAGTCTGTGCCTGTTTATACTGAACATCTAGTCCTGAAATCCATGCCTTTCTGGAGTCTTCCTTGTGGATCTCTTGTTAGCCTCTACTGAGGGCATGGTTTACTTCCCTCTGATCTAATACATGTACACTTCTGCATGGACCACACTTCATGTCTGTAGAAGGACAGGCCTATAGGGTTGAGAAAATTGGCTCAGACCAGTTGCCAAGGCATACACATAACGTACTCCTTGTGAGCCAACTTGGAGTCTGCCTGAGGCCTAGCAACAGGAGTTGTCAGAGTTCCTGGTCACTGTCAAAGTTCCTGATTGATATCAGAGTTCCTGATCATGTGCAGTCTGCCTGAGGGTCCAGCAACAGGCATTATCAGAGTTCCTGATCTATGTCAGAGTTCCTGATTGATATCAGAGTTCCTGATCATGCCCAGCCTATGACGGACAACCACAAAATGCCACCAGATTTCAACACAGACTGGGTGCTAGGAGGAAGGTATATAAAGCCTTCCCCGTTATTAAATAAAAAAGTTCACTATTTGCCTTCCACTGACTCCTGGTGTCTGTGCCATTGACACCGCAACTTCTCACCACCTCCCCCTAGGGAGCTGTTAAGCAACACATGTCTACCTTTGTTCTCACTGTGGACCAGAGTAAAACTGAACAATTTTCAGTCCCTTCAATTTTGACCTGGCATTTACAGTTCTGTCTGACATAGAGTTGATTCTTCCTTTATATTTGCTGAATTTGAGTATTTTAGTTCAAGTAGATTGCCTTGAGATTCAACCAAGTTACTTTATAATCAGCCTTGCATAACTAGATAAATAGTTACCTATTAAAAGTGTAGTGTCCTAGTTAGCTTTAACTGTCAACTTGGTAGATCCTAGAGTCCCCTGGGAAGGGAGTCTCCATGGAGGGATTACCCAGATCAGGTTGGCCTGTGTGCCTATCTGTGGAGGGTTGTCTTGATTGTTCATTGACATAGGAGGGCCCAGCCCACTATGGGCAGCACCATTCCCTAGGCAGTTAGACCTGGGCTAGCTAAACATTAGCCAGAGAGTGAGCCAGCAAGCACATCCCTCCACGGTTTCTACTGTACTTCTTCAGCTGTGAGTTCCTTGGTTAGAGGTACTGTTTCAACAAGTCCAGCCTTCAGGTTCCTGCTTGCTCTCCTGCCCTGATTTCCCTCAGTGATGGACTGTGACCTACTGTAAACTGAAACCAACCCTTTCCTCCCATGCACTGCTTTTTGATCCTGATATTTGTGATGGCGACAGAAAGGAATCCAGAACCAGAAACAAATCGTGATGGGCACAAATAGGGCACGTCTTAGATTTGTTCTTTGCAGTTGTTGGTGGTTTGGTTTCATTTAAAATAATTTTTTTAAGCCAAAAAGCTAAAAGAATCATCAGGTTTTTCCTTCCATAAAGCGGGTTCAATATACATCTCACACAACACATTTAAATGTCTGAAACCATGGTGATTGGAATACAGCCATGCTTCTGCAAACAATAAAATAATAAGGTGAAATAAAGTGAGCTATAAAAACTAAAGCTGATGGGGCTGGAGAGATGGCTCAGTGGTTAAGAGCACAAACTGCTCTTGCAGAAGGACTGACTTTGGTTCCCAGGACCCACATCAAGTGGCTCACAATTGGTCATAATTCCAGCTCTAGGGAGTCTGACTCCCTCTTCTGGTCTCTGAGTACACTTGCCTGCATATGGTGTACATACCCACTGTAGGAGTTTGAATGTAGTTGGACCCCATAAGCTCATAGGGAACAGCACTATTAGGCAGTGTGGTCTTGTTAAAATAGGTGTGGCCTTATTGGAGGAAGTGTGTCATTGTCATTTGAGGTCTCTTATGCTCAAGCTATGCCCGGTGTGACACTCCGTTCACTTCCTGTTGCTTGTGGATCAAGATGTAGAACTCTCAGCTCCTTCTACAGCACCATGTCTGACTGTACATCACCATGTCCCATCATAATGACAATGGACTAAACCTCTGAAATTATAAGCGACTCTCAATTAAATGCTTTCCTTTATAAGAGTTACCACGGACATGATGTCTCTTCACGGCAATAGAAACCCTAACTAAGACACCCACACTACCCTTTCCTCTTTCTGTTTCCCAGGCCCCATGAGGTAAACCAGTTTTCACCACCACAGGCTTCTTCCATGGTGCTCTTCTTCACACCATGCCCTAAAACAACTTTGCCAAATAACTTTGAGCCCAAGTAAATGCTTCCTCCTTTTCAACTGTTCACCACCTCCTAAAGGTTTCTATAGCCCCCCAAAACTGCACCACAAACTGAGGACAATTATTTAAAGCATGAGTCCAAGGGGGCCATTTCAGATTCAAGTTATAATTATAACTGAGTGTTGAAAATAGAATGATGTGAAATGCCCCAAAGAGGGCAGCAAAAAAAGAAGCTGGAGAGAGAGCTCAGCCATTAAGAGCGTTCAACCTAAGAGGACCCAAGAAATGAGAGCTTTGTCTTTAGCATTCATGTCAAGTGGCTCATGCCCTTCTGGAACTCTAGTTCCAGGGGATCTAGTGTCCTCTTGGCCTCTGTGGGTACTCACACTCATGTGCATACACACACACACACACACACACACACACACACACACACAGAGAAAGAGAGAGAGAGAGAGAGAGAGAGAGAGAGAGAGAGAGAGAGAGAGAGAGAGTCACTCACTTAAAAAATAAAAATAAAATCTCAATCACCAACTGAGACTCAGGAGAGTCTACAATAGACCATGCTGCCTCGCTGTGGGGCACACTTCTGGAAGGATGCTTTTAAGGGGGTTAAAGTGTCTCAAGATATAACAGAAAGGCAACAAATTTTTTTTGTAATCAAGGGAAAGCTAGACAAAATAGTGAAAAACAATCACATAGCAGAGTGGGTAACAAATTCCTTCATTAGAGGGATATTGGGAAAACCACAGGAGCTGCGTTCTAAAACAGTTAGAAAGCACACAGGTCCAAATGACTGCATCACACAGAGACATGCACGTGAATCACTCAGCCTTGAGTGAGGACCGGCCTGGGTCTCCCCTTTCTGATTTACTGCTACTACTGACGTAAAGCCAATATGCTACCTATTCTCCAGCCATGAGTCTCAGTAGCTCTATCTTCCTGTACGAAGGACCAGACGCTGGCCTGAGCCCAGCTGTTGAAGCCAACATAGCCCAGAAGAGAAGCCAGAAAAACAGTGCCAACTTCCCTTTGCCAGGTAAAGAAATCAGGGTTGGGCCAGTCATGTAACCCATGCCTGTAATTCCAGTACCTGGGAGGCTGAGACAAGAGGATCGTAAATTCTAGGACAGCCTGAGCTACTGAGCGTGACTCTGTCTCAAAAGAATGTGGCTGGAGGTAGAGCTTAGTGGTGGAGCACTTGACTAGCATGTACAAGATCTTAGGTCCAATCCCAGTATGGGAAGGAAGAGAGGGAGGGAGGGATGGGAAGAGGGAGGGAGGGATGGGAAGAGGGAGGGAGGGAGGGAAGGAGGGAGGGAGGGAGGGAGGGAAGGAGGAGGGAGGAAAGGGAGGAGGGAGGGAGGGAGAAATAAGAAAAGGAAAGAATAACGGAAGGAAAAGAATGAAGGAAGATGTGATAGATTTTGCCATCTTGTCCCCAGAGTCACCTAGAAACAGGGAAACTCAATTGAGGAATTGCCTCCATCGGATTGGCCTGTGGGACCTTTTTAAAAAAAAAAAAAAAAAAAAAAAAAAAAAAAAAAAAAATTAATGATTGGTGCGGGAGGGCACTGCCCACTGTGGGTAGTGCTACCCCTAGGCAGAGGTCTTTGGGTTATATAGGAAAGTAGGCTGAGTAAGCCATGAAGAGTAAGCCAGTGAGCAGCGCTCCTCCACGGCCTCTGCTTCTGCACCTACCTACTTTTGAGTTCTTGCCCTGACTTCCCTCAATGATGGGCTGCGACGGGGATGTGAGGCCCAATAAGCGCCTTCCTCCACTCGGTGCTTTCGGTCATGGTGATTTATCACAGCAACAGAAAAGCTAACTAGAACAGAAATAGAGGGAAGGAAGGGGAGGGGAGAAGAAAAGAGGAGGGGACTGAAGAATCCGGGGCTCAAGGAAGTCAAAAATCTGGAAAGGACACAGGCTGGGCAGAGGAGGCAAAGCCGACCCAGCAGTAACATGCCCCGGAGACCCGCCCCATGTCTTCAAACAGCAAAGCAAGGCTTCTGTGAACAATGAAAACCCAAGGTCTTTCCTTCAATACCAGCACGCCCGTGCCCAATCTGACAACTCCAGTCTTCCTTCTGAATCCCTCGTGCCCTCCTGTTGTCCTAGTCCACTGTCTCCCAGACCACCCCTCGCCAAACTTAATGGAAACAATTCAATGTAAGTACATGCAATCTATCCCCGGGGTGGGGGTGGGGGTGGTGCAGGCCTAGCATCTAATTAGGATGAGCAGGAGAGCCGTGAATGTGACGGGTTAAACTGGAAACTCAGAATAGGGCAGCCAGCATTGGCCAGCTACTGTGTAACCTTGGGGCAGGGACTTAACCTCTGTTAGCTTCTTGTACAGTGATAATAAAGACAGCCAGGGCTTAGTCGGGCAGCCATGAGAATCGGGAGGTAGCATTCCCAGGCACAATGGGAACCACAGGATATAAGTCATACAGATTCATCTTTGGGGCCATCTTTTTCCATCTTCTCTGAGGTCAAAGGGTTGGCTTTTGAAAAAAAAAATAATTATCATTATAGTGTGAGCGTGTGCATGATGATGTGTGTGAGTGCAGGCATGGAAATGTCATGTATAGAGGCCAGGGGACAACTTTGTGAAGCTGAGTCTCTCCTTCTACCTGTGGTTTCCAGGGTTTGAACTTGGGTTCTCCAGCTTGCATGGCACGCACTTTTCCCCAGTGAGCATCTTGGCAGACGATGCCCAGCTTTAGCCTTGACTGTTTGGCAAGGTCCCTCTGCTCACCCATCGCGTCCCTTTGCTCACTCCACTGAAGCCACTAGAGCAAGAGCAAACTGTCTGGAGGGCAGGCTACATCCTGAGCTCAGAAAGCTTCAAACATCCCCCCAGCAGCCTGCACTGAAGTCCAACCTCACTGGCTTGTACCCTGGATCACCCAGAATTTCCGCTCTCCTTTATTTTTTGGTATCAAGGATAGAATATTGCAAGACAGGTGCTCTGCCACTGGACCACACCCCCAACCCCACACTGGGGGAGTCTAGGCAAGCCATGTCCACTGAGCCATGTCCCAAACTCCTCGCTGGGTAGGCAAGTGCTCCACCATTGAACTACATCTTCAGCTTTCTTTTTATTTATTTTGAGACAGAATCCATCTAAGTTTCCCAGGCTTTGTCATGAGCTCACTTTGTAACACAGGCGGGCTTGGACTTTTATTCTGCCTACCTCAGCCTTCTGAGTAACTGGGACAAAGCCCTGTGACCAGCTTCAACCCTACTTTCTGGTTCACCCACTCTTCCTCATCCACTCCGATTATAGCTGATGGAATCCAGGGCTTATGCATGCCAGGCTGGCGCTTGACCAGCTGAGCTATGTCTTTAGCTCTAAATCATTTCTTTATAAACATACATTCACTGTAGAAAAAAAAATAATAGATTTCATGATGACATTTTCATTCGTGTATATCATGTATTTTGTTCACATTCACCCTCCCTTCCTTGCTCTCTGTTTTCCCGCCCCTCCTGTTCTAGCTGCATTTCTGCTGCTTTGATAAAATACCCTGACAAAAAGCAAATTAGGGGGAGAAAGGCGTTTATGCCTGCTTACAGTTCCAGGTAACCATTCATCATAATAGCGAAGTCAAGGCAGGAGCCTGAGACAGCTGATCACAGATGTTCACAGTCAAGAGCAGAGAGGAATGGATACATGCATGCACATTTGCTTGCTTACTTGTTCTCGGCTCCATTTCTCCACTATTTCATGGTTCAGGAACACCCCCCCCCCGACTAGGGAATGGTGCTACCCACCATGGATTAGGTCCTCCCACATAAAAAATCAAGACAGTCCCTTACAGAGATGCCCATAGGCCAACCCAAGGTAGAGAAGACTCTCTTCCCAGGTGATTCTGGGTCCCAGTAAGTTGACAATTAAAGTTAACCATTACATCTCTTTAGTGGTCCCTTTGCTTTCCCTAAATAGTGTCCATTCTACTGTTGTCTCATTTTTTTTTAATCTAGAGTCCACAGATGAGCAAAAACATGAGATATGTCTTTCTGAGTCTGACTTATTTAACTTAACATGATAGCTGCCTGTTCCACCCACTATCTTATAAATGAATTAACCATCTTATCATCATATACTGCAAATCACACCACAAGAGCCAAAGCTGGACCAGGTATGAGAGTTCTTCTGCATTCTTCATTATATCAAAAAGTTAGAAGAACATTGCCAGCATTCAATACGTATTAGCTGAATAGATGTCCAAATGATTGGATGGATTATACTGGGATGGTTAATACTGTCAGCTTGACAGAATGTAGAATCATCCAGGGGACAAGCACATGGGTGTGGCTGTGAGCGGTTATTTAGATTAAGTTAGCCCCCTGGGAATGCCTGTAAGGTGTTATGCTAATTAGGTTAATTGAGGTTGCAAGACCCACCTTAACTGTAAGTGGTACCATTCCATGGGCTGGGGTCCTGGACTTGAATAAAAAGGAGAAAGTGAGCTGAGCACCAGCATCCATCTCCCTCTGCTTCCTGACTGTGGATACAATGTAACCAGCTACCTCACGCTCCTGCCACCATGCCTTCCCCCCCCCCCACCGTGATGGACTGTATCCCTTCAAACTGTGAGCCAGAAGAAACTCTTCTTTCCTTAAATTGCTTTTTTTTTCCAGATATTTTGGTGCAGCAATGAAGAAAGTCACTAATATAGATACCACGGATTATTTTTTTAATTTCAAAAACCCAATGAAAGGGCCAGGAAACATGGCTTAGTGGTTATGAGAATTTGCTGCACAAGAATGAGTGGAGTTCAGACCCGTGAGCCCACAGGACAGGCAGAGCATGGTCACGTGCACACTTGGAACTGCATCCCTGAGTAGGGTAGAGAAAGGAGGACTGATGAGATCTGCTAGCTTCCAGCCAGCCAGAAAACATAAGCTCCAACTCCATCGAGAGAACCTCCCTTAAAGAAATGAGGCCAAGAGTGATAGAAGAGGACACCCAGTGAGTGCTTCCTCTGGTCTCCACACATACACACACCCGCATTTAGATGTATGGACCTACACTATGTGCATAAGTACACACACACACACACACACACACACACACACACACACACGAAGTACATATTATTGACTTGCTTTTACAAGTTGAAAAATAGATTCGGAGAAGGCCCCTGAGGCCCAGGAGGCATAGGAACCATAATTCCCCTATTCTGAAGCCATCTTTCCATCCCTCCTGCTCTCCCTTACACTACTCTCTCGGGTGGGTTCTTAGGGACAGGATCTCCATCAAATGGTCACTCTGTCCCGCTGACTTTTATATGCCAGTCAGAGTGCTGAGATACTTCAGGAGGTAACGAAGACCTGTAGAGTGAATACAACGGCAGCTCCATTGCAGGACAAGCCTGAGGGATTGAGTTTGAATCCTCCCAAGTACTGACAGATGGCTGGAGCTCTCTGGCCAGCCAGCCTACTTGGGGAGCTCCAGGCCTGGAGGAACCCCATCGTGAAGGAGAGGGTTGGTGTTTCTGAGGATGACACCAAAGGTCGTGTACATATGCACCACGGCCAGCTGCAGTTCCCATTGTATTAGAGGTTATTCTCTGCCTCAGCTCTTCTTTGTAGTTCTGACTACTATGCAGCGCTGTCTGGCAGAAAATCAGATTTATACCTATCCAGAACACCCAGGACCCCCTTCAGCCTCTTTGGTGGCATGCAGTCTCCCTTCCCCTATATGCCTGTATGTTCCAGAATCTTACGATGACATTTTTCCTCCTGAGTTTGTTGCTGGCAATGGGCAAATTTACAGATGCCTCCTCTATCCTCTGCAAATGTTCTGGATAGGGAGTGTGTGTGTGTGTGTGTGTGTGTGTGTGTGTGTGAGAGAGAGAGAGAGAGAGAGAGAGAGAGAGAGAGAGAGAGAGAGAGTTTGCTTAGAATTTGGATCAAATTGAGGAAGGATGCAGAGCACAGGATGTTGAGCAAGCCATGCACTTGATTTGTGTCTGACTGGTAATTTGTTAAGGCCACGAACGAATGGCGTGATGTATGCATTCTCCCCCTGGATCTATCAGCCACTGTCCCCACATATCAGCCTCCCAAGTGACTGTGCCTGTCTCCAGCACACGCATCGAGTCACCGCCTCAATGAAGACAAATGTGTTTTCCTGCGAGCAGGCAATGCTTGTGTGGCCCAAAACACATTATAATCAAAAACTATTATCAAAGGCTCAGAAGGAAACACTTCCCTGAGACAGGCTTGGAGTTGCACAGAGAGTCTGTTTATGAGCTCAGAGCAGCGGTCTGTGTTTCACATCAACCCAGGGCCATTAGCGCTTGCCCTGATGTCTTACCTCCTTAAATAAATGTTCTTTAAAGACAAATGGACTGGGGAGATGGGCAAATCTCAAGATTGGACCGCTTATTGGGACATTAGTAGTGTCATAAGTGATAGCAGGTTTTATCACCTCTATACTTCAAAAAAGACAGACATCCCTGCCAGATATGGTAGCTCAGACCTCCAATCTCAACACTCTGAAGGCTGAGGCAAAAAGGATTACCATGAATTTGAGGCCAGCCTGGACTACAGAGTGAGTTCTAGGACAGTCTGGGCTACAGAGAGAATCTCCCTAACACCTTCCCCCCCCCAAAAAAAAAAAACCGTTGAGGGAAGTTATATAAGCCCTTTAGTCCTAAAGAGTACCCTTCTTTCTAGAACTTTCCAAACCAGAATGTTCCTGAGATTAAAAAAGAGGGAAGGGACTGGAAAGATGGCTCAGCAGTTAAGAGCACTTGCTACTCTTGCAGAGAACCAAGGTTTTGCACCCAGCATCACAGGGTTTTGCACTCAGCTCACAACAATCTGTAACTCTAGCTCCAGGAGATCCAACACCTTCTGGCCTCCATGGGCACCACACAAATGGTCCACAAAGATAAACTCAGGGACACATATACACAAACACACACATACACACACACACACACACACACACACACACACACACATACACACACACATACATAAACACACAGAGAGACATATAATATATTTTAAGAGAAGGAGAAGTAAATAGGAAATGGAAACTAACTCTATGAGGTAACAATATTAACAACCTCTGACGGCCCACAAGGCTTGCCCCTGTGACTATTTCTGCCAGTGAGGCCCCACCTCCACACACAACACCACCAGCAGAAGGCCAAGTGTTCAAACACATAAGCCTGTGAGGCCATCCCACATGCAAGCCCTAACAAATGAGCATTAATTACGCTTTTATTTAAATCCCTTTAAGAAGATGACAAGGAGAGATTGCTCTGTGGGTGGAGGGTTTGCTGTACAAATGTGGAAATTGGAGTTTGGATCCCTCAAACCCATATAAATGACAGATGGGCAGGATAGTTACCTGTAATTTTAGCACTGAGGAGGCTGAGATAAGGGATCCCTAAGGCAAGGTAGCTGGTTAGACTAGCCATATCAGTGAGCTCTGGGTTTCATTGAGAGACTTTGGCTTAATGAATAAGATGGAAAACAATTAAGAAAGATCTATTGATGTCAACAGTGGATCTATGTGTATTACACACACACACACACACACACACACACACACACACACACCCTACATGTCTTAGTTACTTTTCTATTGCTGTATAAGACACCATGACCAAGGCAGCTTAGAAACAAAAGTATTTATTGGGGCTTATAGTTTCAGAGGGTTAGAGTCCATGACTCTCATGGCGGGGAGCATGGAAGCAGGCATTGTGGCTAAATCAATAGCAGAGAGCAAACATCTTGAGACACAATCACAAGACAGAAAAAGATCATTGGGATTAGCATGGGTTTTGGAAACCTCATACCTCCTAATCCTTCCCAAACAGTTCCATCTTATGGGGACCAAGTATCCAAACATCTGAGTCTAGGGGGCCATTCTCATTCAAACTGCCATATGTTTAAAAAAAAATTAAAGAATAGCTCTTCTCAAGAGAAAAAAAACACTACCCATATACACAAAATATTCCAAGTTCCATGGGGTACAAAGACCCAATGTTTGTGTCTTATCAACTGTCCAAACTTACTCAGTAAGATTCAAATTTGAAACATTATCTCTCCTAATTTACACATTCATCTTACCCATCTCAAAAGAGAATTCAATGATATCAAGACTTAGCTTTTCTAACATATCCTACAAATTACACAGGGGCACTGGGCCAAGAATTTCATAGTGCCGCCTGTCTGCCATGCTCCAAAGCTCAGACATGTTAACTGGCCCTTCCAGGTGGTTGAGGTATGCAACCCATTCTGAGGCATTTCACTGGGAATGAGAAGATCAGCAAAAGCTACACTGGCTGGTAACAGCCTAAGATCCACACCTATAGCTGGGCTAGCACTGGTGTCCAGTGTTACTCTCCATCCCCAGACAATTAATTTTATAGATTTATAAGGAAAAACAAAACAACCACTTTCCCCATGATCACCATGAAACTTTGGTGTAAGAAGCAAATCATTAATACTGATGTCGAGCTGGATATGGTGTTGTACATCTGTCATCCAAGATGCTGTAAAGGATGAGACAGGAAGATCACAAGTTTGAGACCCTTCTGCTGCAGAGTGAGCTCAAGGTTTGCTTGAGCAACTTTAAAAGGCCCTGTCTCAAAATTAAATAGATATTTGATTGATAGACAGACAAGAAGGTGGATAGATGATAAATAGATAAGAAGGTATGTAGGTAGATGATAGATAGATAGACAGACAGATAGATAGATAGATAGATAGATAGATAGATAGACAGACAAGAAGGTAGGAAGATAGATGATAGGTACATACATACATACATACATACATAGATGTATGTTTATAGATGATACATACACGCATATATACATAGGTGATAAATAGATGACTGAGTGAAAGATATATACATACATATAGATAGTTATAGGTATATATATATATATATATATATATATACATACATACACAGATATAGATGGATTAGATAGACAGATAGGTAGATCAGCAGCAGAATGTTTGCTTAGCATATGCAAGGCTCTGGTTTTCATTCACAAAAATGCAACAACAAAATAGTCTGAAATTGATGTTTAGGGTCCACTGGGGGGAAATCATGAAAACTAAATGGCCTTGGATATCAACCAGCTGTTAGGGGAAGGCTGGTCAAATGTTGCCTTTCTTTCGTTTGTACTAGAGTTGTTCCGTGCATACAGATCAAACAGGAACTGAGTAGGTTTCCTGTCTATTTCATTCTTGGGAACATTATGTTGGTTAGTCGGTACCAAAGGTCCGCATAAGCCATGCCATTATACATACTGCTCTGTCTGTGCTGTGCCCACCTCACCTTTGGCATTCAATGCTGCCACCTGGTCCCTGCTCCCCTGGGCTCAGTTAAACCCATAACATTGAACGTGTCCAACTGAACAGCTGTGTCTCCCACCCTAAGGTCTGGCACAAGGAGAGCAATGATGAAGCTCTTCAAATGTGCTGGTTGGTGTCCCTCTCATTATCCATCTCATGGCATTAGCGAGGGGCGTGTCTTCTGGGCCACGCCATTGTGGGGGATTCGATTTTAAACGGTGAATCCATTCAAGCATTCCAGTTTCCCTGGGTCTTAAAATCCCTGCCCAAATCCTAAACCAAGGACTATTGGGCCACTCTAGCTTCTTCTCAATTGGCCATCCTTTCACAAATACTCCAGCCAACCCATCAGATAACTCTTGCTACTTTTTTACCTATGTATGTGTCAATACTAACCTAGAACGTCTGCTCAATGGGCCCTTATAGATAAATTCAGTCTGAATTAATGTTCCTTCTACCATTATTCCACACCCTTAAAATCTGTCCCCACAGAGCTGGGCAGTGATGACACATACCTTTAATCCCAGCACTCGAGAGGCAGAGCCAGGCAGATCTCTGTGAGTTTGAGGCCAGCCTGGTCTACAGAGTGATATCCAGGACAGGCACCAAAGCTACACAGAGAAACCTTGTCTCAAAATAACAAAGACAAAAACAAAAACAAAACAACAAAAAAAAAATCCATGCCCACATATATTCACCAGACATCTGCTTAAGTGAATTCAAAACTCAAGCTATTTAAGGGTGTAGCACAGCAACTTCTGGACCATATTTCCTACCTCACCTCTAGGGGTCTGCTTAGCCTTGAGTCTAGTTACAGGTCTAGAGGCAATGGTTGGTGGTCCCTGATGGGGATCCACACTGTCATGTCTGACATCTCCTTTAGGGAAAGTCATTGCCTGCTCTACTCATGAGACAGAATTAATTCACTCAGGCAAGGGTAGTGAGGTAGTTTGAATGTAATTAGCCCCCATAAGCTCATAGGGAGTGGAAGTATTGTGAGATGTGGCTTTTTTGAAGTAGATGTGGTCTTGCTGGAGGAAGTGTGTCACCATGGAAGTGGGCTTTGAGGTCATCTATGCTCAAGATATGCCCATTGTCTCAGTTCACTTCCTGTTGCATGCAGATTAAGATGTAAGACTCTCAGCTCCTTCTCCAGCACCATGTCTGCCTGCACATTGCCATGTCCCACCATGAGGATAATGGACTAAACCTCTGAACTGCAAGCATCACCTCCTCCCCGCCACCCAATTCAATGTTTTCCTTTATGATAGTTGCTGCGGTCATGATGTCACTTCACAGCAATTAAGACCAAAACCAAAAAAAGGTAGTAAGGTCAACACTGCAGGGAAGTAGGGATGAGGATGCATCCTCTGCCAAGGGTGGGGAGACTATTTCCTCAGGCAAAATAAGCCCATCAGAATCTAGGGTCCTCCCATACATCACCACCTTAGTTAGGGTTTCTATTGCTGCAGTAAAAACACCATGACCAAAGCAACTTGAGAAGGAAAGGGTTAATTTCATCTTACAACTTTCAGGTCACAGTCCATCACTAAGGGAAGTGAGGACAGGAACTCCAGGCAGGAACAGAAGCAGGGGCCATGGAGGAATGCTGCTTATTGGCTTGCTCAGCCTGCTTTCTTATTACACTCCAGGACCAGTGACCTAGGTGTGGCCCTCCCCATCAATCACCATTTAAGAAAATGCCCCATAGGCCTGCCTATCAGGCCAGTTTTCTCAATTGTGGTTCCCTCCTCTCAGATAACTCTAGTTTATATCAAGTTGAAAAAAACCACCAAGACATCATCCTGAATCATAGGATTCTGTTCTTTTCCAATCGCTGCTGTCACTTTAACTACTGACACCCTCCACGGCTGGGAATTAACTTTGCATTGTAACTCGGCTACTGAGCATTTGAATTTGGTTTGTGGCAGCTTGAGCTCTATGGCTGCTGGAGAGAAGAGTCCCTTCCAGAGCACACGGAGAAACCATTAGCTTGTGTATGGTGCATCTGGAGCTGGTCAATTTTATCACTCAGCTCGTTCCTTTTCTTTGTCACTCTGTTCAAAGATGCTAAAAAGCCAGCCTCATTATTCTCCTACAAATAATGAATGGCTTTATACACAGTCACTAAATTCCTTTTTCTTCCCAAGAGGTGAACCAGAAACATCAAATGCACTTATCTCAATAAATTCTTTCAGTCGTTCACACCATGGACTTCCAGTACCTCCAAGCTACTAAAGGAGTCCTTAGTCATCATAGGTTTCATCCAGTTGGAGAAACAGATCCAGATACCACTGTAGGAAACAGTAAACATTACCCTTTCTGTCAAACACTAGAAAACATTTTTAGGGCAAGGCATTCAAATCTTTTTATCTCCCCCACCTTGTAGACCTTTATGCAAATGTTTTAACCCCCTAACTTGGTAAAACGTTTGTTTACACAAAAATCTTGCTATGACTTAAGTGGCCCACCCTTCCTCACTTTGCATCATTTCCTTGGCACTGAGTCTTTTAAAACTAGCCAACCAAGAAAGACTGTGAGGTCAGATTCCAGCCAATGGGAACAAGACACAGTCTTCACCTGAGTTCAAACAAAAATTAAGTGACCTTCCGGTTGTAGTGAGCCTGCTCTTCTGCTTTTTAAGTATCATACCCTTTTGATCAAAGGTAAAGTTTGGCCTTGTCAAGACACTCCAATTGGAGTACAGGTCTCTTTCTTTTCAAGCCCAAACTTCTTTCTAATGCCACCAAACCCACTAGAGAAGTTCATCCATTCTGTGTCTACAGAATCACTCCAGGTACCATTATTAGTATGAGTCAGGGTTCTCTAGAGAAACAGGGCCAATAAAAAAAAAACCCAATAATAATTTTTATTATTAAATCAGCTTCTATAAAAATAGTAACCATAATTGTCTCACCCCTGAGAGGCTGAGAAGCTGGGAGTTGCTCATTCCTTGAGGCTCGGTGTCTCAGCAGTCAGAAGAGTCCCAGTGGGCATCTCTCCCTGCAGACACACAAAACCTGGCAGTTGCTCAGTGCACAGGCTGAGTACCTCAGCAGTCCCAATCTGGTACCTAAAACCTGGAAGGTTCCTGGAGAGCTTGCTGGTGCTTAGTCAGTGATGGAAGCCTGGATATGCTGGTTCTGATGTCAACAGCATCAACAGGGGAAATCAACTCGGCAGTAAGAAGGAAGACAAGAGGTGAACAACCTTCTCTCTGCCATAATCTTTTTATCTGAATGGCTGTCAGAAGTTAGTACTCATGTGGGGTGGGTCTTCCCACTTCCTTTAAAACAATCAGGACAATTCTCTAGTGGCGTCTCTATGCTCCGGTGACTCCATGTGTGGCAAGTTTGACATTAAAACCAAGCATCACATAGTCTCTCCATCCCCTTTTGCCACCTCTTCTGTAACTCATGGGACTAATTTTGTGGGATAGATGCATTCTCAGCGAAGGGCTTGGAAGATCTGATTTTCAGGCATTCAACAATACTTATCTCATCAAACCAAAGTCTTAAAGGAGCACGATTCCGTCTTTAGGGGCGGTCCATTCCAAGTGTAGCACTTCTGGATTTGCTTCCCATCTGCATTCTTCAGCTGATTGCTTATTTATTTTAGGTGGTACTGGGGATCTCATCAATAGCTCTGGGCAGCCTAGGCCAGCACTCCAGAACTGGGCTACATTCTCAGCCATTGGTTTTTCAAGACAAGTTCTCCCTGTGCAGCCCAAATTGGCACTTAGCCTCCTAAATACTGGGGTTCTGGGTATGCTCCCCAAGCCTAGCTTTCCGTTGGCAATTTAGACTCTTATCCTCCAAGCCAATGAGGACAGTCTTCAAAAGACAAAGTTCTCAGGCTGGAGTGCTAGAAGTAGGGAAGGTGTCTTCATGGAGTCAGAGGTAAACGACAGACATCCTGGTGGGATGCCATGATCCTTTTGTGCAACCACAACCTCCCTAACTAAAGGCCTTAACATGCTGAAGTTGGCCTGTCTGGACAGGACACTAGCATAGGGTGCTGGGTAATGTTCCACTTTGTCCTGTAAAGACCTAACACTTGCTATATTGTGGAGTTATGAGCCTGTGAGGTATTGTCACAATGATGATGATGATGATGATAATAAGGTTCCATGGATGGTGATACACACCTGTAATCCCAGAGACTGAGGCAGAGGATTGCAAGCCTGAAGCTAACTCGGGTTGCATAGTGAGTAAGAGGCCAGCCTTTGCTCTACAATGAGAGTCTGTCTCCAAAACCAAAAGAAGAAAAAAAATAAGGAGTGTGAGAATCAGAAGAACAAAAGCAAGAGGGAACAGAGCAGGAGGAGAAGAAGGAAGAAGAAACAAAATTATTGTGGGAGTGGGAGTCAATCGTGTGAGCATGAACACACATGTGAAGCACTAGGAATGGAATCTTGTATATGAGGCAGGTGCTCTACTGCTGAGCCACGCCCCAGCCCATTACTGGGGGATTCTAGGCAGGTGCTCTACTACTGAGTCACACCCTCAACCCCTCACTGGGGGATTCTAGGCAGGTGCTCTACCACTGAGCCACACCCCAGCCCCTCACTGGGGGATTCTAGGCAGGTGCTCTACCACTGAGCCACACTCCCAACCCCTTGCCGGAGGGATTTTAAGCAGGTATCCCCAGCCCTACTGTTGCTACTCGTTGGCTATTTGCTACATACCAAATTTATATTAGTAACTCACATGGCTGTGCTAAGAAATCTGTGCTATGATCCACATAGTATAAAGCAAACTCCATTAAGCACTGAATGTCATCCAAAGTCACCAAGCCTCTAAGCCCGCTGTATCACCCACCTGCATCAATACCTCATTAGAGAATGAATCATCAGGAGCACCTAACTCCCTTTGCACAAACTTCTCAGAGAACCCAGTATTCATTTATCCAACATACATTGGGTTTGGTTTTTTAGATTTTTGTGTGTGTGTGTGAGTTTTGGACAATAATGTCTCACAATGAAGCCCAGATCTTGAACTCATCAGCCTCAGCCACCCGAGTACTGAAATTACAGGCCCAGCTTTGAAAAAACCACCTTGATAAGAAAAAGCTTATATTGTCAATGACTGCATCCCAACCCATCACCTGCTTCTAAATGACTTGAGGTGGTGCTGGAAAGAGCAGAGATGGGTGAGCCAGCCCTCCTAAAACATGTTGCTAATATTATATCCTTGATTGGTCCCAAAACAGTTGGACCTAGCTCTAGCCAATTAGTATGAGGAGAAATAACTCAGTACCAACAAAGCCCACATCAAAAATGATGGGTTTTGGCAAACTCCCTTCTGCCTCCAGATGGATAATGTTGGACAATTCTACTCAGCAGGTTAACTCATTTAGTTAGATAGAGCACTTAATGACCTCAGTAGATCAATGGGGAGGCATTTCTTGTGAAAAGGAATCTTTCTCTGGGAACAATCTAAAAGTCACTTAATGAGAAACAATCGGTAAGTCTCTTTTTTTTTTAGTGTGTGTGTGTGCGCGCGCATGCGTGCATGAATGCAGGTGCCTAAAGAAGTCAGAAGAGGGTGTCAGATCTCCTGGAGACAGACAGTTGTGAGCTGCCTGATGTGCGTGCTGGAAACTGAACTCAGCTGCTCAGCCATCTCTCCATCCCAGTTGATAATGTTCTCTCTTCAGCTATCTTGAGTTAATGTTTTAACATTCACATCAAGCTGTGTGGTTTCAATTTATTATGTCCCCCAGTTTCTCAAGTGCTAAAGGCTTGATTCTCAGCTTAGGGTTATTGGAGGGCGCTGAAAACCTATAAGAGGTAGGGCCTATTGGGAAATTTCAGCTTATTGGGAGTGTGCCCCTGGAAGGAATTGTGGGACATTGGTCTCTTTCATCTCTCTCCATTTTGCTTGTCAGCCACCATGAGCTGATCAGCTTAATTCAATGCACAATTCCACCATGATGTACTTACTCTCTTGCCAGAGTTCAAGGCAATATGACCAATCATACATGAAACCATGAGTGTAGCTAGAGTTTTCCTGCCTGGCCCACAGTCAGGACAAATCTCTCTCACCTGCCAGTTCCACAGCCTCTCAGACCCGACCAAGTAAACACAGAGACTTATATTGGTTACAAACTGTATGGCCGTGGCAGGCTTCTTGCTAACTGTTGTTACAGCTTCAATTAATCCATTTCCATTCATCTATACCTTGCCACATGGCTCGTGGCTTACCAGCATCTTCACATGCTGTTCCTCATTGTGGTGGCTGGCAGTGTCTCTCTGACTCAGCCTTCCACTTCCCAGCTTTATTCTCCTCCTTGTCCCGCCTACACTTCCTGCCTAGCCAATGGCCAATCAGTGTTTTATTTATTGACTAATCAGCAACACAATTGCCATACAGAATATCCCACAGCACCATGAGTCAAAATAAAACTTTTTATTTTTTTAAGTGTTTATTTTTATGTTGTGTGAATGTGTGCTTTGCCTGTATGAATGTCTGTGTACCATGTGCATGCAGTACCCTCTGAGGCCAGAAGAGGTCATCAGGTACTCCGGAATTAGAATTACAGACAGTTATTTGCTATAATGCAGGTGCTAGGAACTGTGGCCCTCTGTCCCCTACAAAAGCAACAAGTGCTCTTAACTGCTGAGCCATCTCTCTGGCAACATTATTTCTTCTTCTTAAGTTGATTGGCTCAAAGATTTTGTTACAATAACAACAAAATGAAAAGACTAACATACCAAGATCCCTACCTCACCATCAATCTGCGGCAGGGAGGTAGAAATAAGAACCAGAGAAACAGATGATGTTAGTAATGAACTTGATGAGAAGGCTTTCTAAACCATAATATGCTCTTATGTCTCTACATCTATATGTCTAAGATGAATACCTCTTCTCTCATGGAGAATCACCTCCAACAAACCATCATCGAACAGAAACACATTTGAAAATATATTCAGGATAGCTCAGTCGGTAAGTACTCGCCATGTTAGCATGCAGACCTGAGTCAGATCCCTAGCACCCACATATAAAGCCAGGCATGGTAGCACATGGCTGTAACCCCACCCCTACCCCCACACTGGGAAGGTGCAGACAGACAGATTCCTTGGGCTCATTGGCCACCCATCTAACCAAACTGATGAGCACCCAGATCAGAGAGACAGCCTGTCTCAAAAATAAAGTGAATAGAGAAGACTGTTTAGAAACAATGCTCTCTGGATATAATATGGCTGCTCCTTTCATGAACTCATAGGGGCTGTGGTTGCATGGACCAGATCAAACCAGTCATCATTCCAGCATGAGTGGAGGAGAGGCACATGAACTCTCACTCCAGCTAAGGAGCTCCAGGCAACTGACAGCTTCTGGGGGAGGAAAAGTCCGTTTTCTCCATGGTTTGTTACCCATGCTCCAATGAATAATCCTGCACCATGCACAGTACTAATCAGAGTCAGTGGAGGAAGGAAAGAAGAGAAGGAGGGAGGGGGAGGAGGAACAGAGGAGGGGAGGAGGAGGAGGAGGAGGAGGAGGGGAGGAGGAGGAGGAGGGGAGGAGGAGGGGAGGAGGGGAGTAGGAGGAAGAGTAGCTGGGAGGGGTACAAGTCCAGGAGGAGTTGGGGATAGATATGATTAAAGTACTTTGTATTCATCTATGAAATGCTCAAAGAATTAAATAAATAACAATAAAAGGTAAAGAACAATCAAAGAAGACACCTGACATCACCTCTGACATCTACACATACCTGCACATACATATACCAGGGGCGTGTACACACGCACGCACACACACACACACACACACACACACACTCCTCAAAAACTTAAGAGAAAAAAAAAGTGTCATTGATACATCTCAAGTGATGATGCAAACACCCTCAGACTTTTCATATTGACTGTAGAACAAAAAAAAGTTCTATGTAAAACCCAGATGAGACAACTCTTGTGGCAGAATGCTTTAAGGCCGCCTTTGGATGAAGGTAATTCATGTTAACCTGTTCATCTCCAAAGTTCAAGTGAGGGCTCTTATCGATTTATTTTTATTATTTTTATTTATGTGCGTACATATATGTGTATATATACATGCATACACACACATATATATATATGTATACATGTGGGTACCTGCAGAGACCAAACGAAGGTGGTCCTGGGTCCTCTGGCGCTGAAGATGCGACAGTAATGAGCCCCCTGACATGGGTATTAGGAACAGAACAGATCTGCGAGAACAGCCAGCATTCTTAACCTTGAGCCATCTCTCCAGCCCCCACAGTAAACTTACTAAGTTTAGGAGAAAGTCACATTTTTTTTCCCTCTTCCTTGCCTCTATGTGAAGTTTTGTTTCTATTTCTATTCTGACAGCTTTTGTGGTTCATGATTTTCCTCTTTTATCATGAGATGTCTCAATCACTTTTTTGGAAGCGTGTAGAATACCAATGGCAAACGAAGAAAGTCAGAGTGTGTAGGAGAATATTCAAATCTCCTTTCCGGCCACAGCTCTCAGACACTTTCTCAAGCAAGAGGCAGGAAACAGCTACAAGTCTTCAGCAGATGTTTCCCAAGAGTTAGCCCAAGAGGCAGGGCACCTCAGAGACAGACCTTGTCTTAGCTCGAATTTCTATTACTGTGATAAAACACCATGACCAAAAGCAAGTTGGGGAGGAAAGAGTTTATTCTGCTTACACTTCCACATCACTATTCATCACTGAAGAAAGTCAGGAGGATAGGAACTCAAATTGGGCAGGAACCTGGAGGCAGGAGCTGATGCAGAGGCCACGGAGGGGTGCTGCTTACTGGCTTGCTCATCATGGCTTGCTCAGCCTGCTTTCTTATAGCACCCAGGACCACCAGCCCCAGGGATGGCTCCACCCACATTGGGCTGGGCCCTCCCCCATCCATCACTAATTAAGGAAATGCCCTACAAGCCTGCCCATAGTCTGACCTCACAGAAGCATTTCCTCAACTGAGGTTTCTTCCTCTCCAAGTTTTATGTCAGCTTGTGCCAAGTTAACATAAAACTACCCAGCACAGCCCTCTTCTCTTGTGATAGCGGAACTCCACAACTCTCCACGAAAGCCCTCTCTCAAGGCTGAGCAACTCCAGCTTCCCAGAGGAAGGCTCTGCCAGCGAACAGACATGACTGTAAACTCCCAGCTCAGGAGCAGATCTGCCTACCCAGCCATCCCACTCACCCTGGGAAGATGTGAATTACTGTGTGGCTTTTATGGAGACACCGTGAGCTGTCACCGTCTCAGAGAAAAGCTATCATGTTCTCATCTTGTGGCAATGATGTTTGCATCTACGTAAGTTCTCTCTTCAACGGTCTCTCCCTTAGACCCTTAAGACTCTCTCTTTAGACTTTCAAGTTTGGAGGCAAGTGTCTCCAAAAATGACAAGCAGACAGTGTCTCTGCGCTCCTTACATCAACCATCAAAAGAAGAGTATGGCTTGGTGGTTAAGGGTATTTGTTGCTCTTTCAAAGGACCCAGGTTCAGTTCCCAGAACACACATCATGGCTCACAGCTGTTTTGATCTCTGGCTCCAGGAGATTTGATGCCTTCTTCTGACCTCTGCAGGTACCAGGCACACACATGGTGTACATATATACGTGCAGGCAAAACACTCACATGCACTACACAGAAAATAAATAAATCTTCGAAGAGATGGAGGTGGGATCAGTAGGACACGTAGTAACAAGCCTGACATCCTGCTTTACTAAAGTGGTTGAGGAAGGAGGATCATGAGTTCAAGGACTGCCTCGGCTACAGCATGAGTTCAAGCTCAGCCCAAGAAACTTGGTAAGACCCTGTTTCAAAGTACTAAGCAAAACCAGGACTCAGTAATAGAGTGCTGGCCTAGAATCCCCCGGTGGGGGCTGGAGTGTAGCTCAGCAGAAGAGCACCTGCCTGGAGTCCCCCAATGAGTGGCTTGGGGTGTGGATCAGTGGTATACAGTGCTTGTATAACATGCAGGGAGCGCTGGATGTAATCCTTAGTACCATAAAAAAAGAAAGGAGGGAAGGAAGGAAGGAAGGAAGGAAGGAAGGAAGGAAGGAAGGAGGGAGGGAGGGAGGGAGGGAGGGGAGGAAGGAAGGAAGGAAGGAAGGGAGGGAGGGAGGGAGGGGGGAGGGAGGGAGGGAGGGAAGGAAGGAAGGAAGGAAGGAAGGAAGGAAGGAAGGAAGGAAGGAAGGAAGGAAGGACAGGAAGAGGAAAGATAAAATGGGAAATTGTCTTTATAAGAAAATACGAGGCCAGCTGAGCAGACAGAGAAAGAATGCTGTCACCGCTCAGAGCGGAGGAGCCAGCCTCCTTCCTGCCCATCCCTGTCCTTCACAGCCCACGGTGCTCTGCTCCCGGTCAGGAGCATGCCGGGTTCATCGTGAGCTGTAAAAATATCTCTCCACCCACTGGAAGTTCGATTAATCAGCCCGTGTTCACCTGTGTGTCACCAGGGTGGCAGGGACGTGTGTGACAGCAGCCTGACGGCTTCGAGAAGGATCACGAAGGGCCTCATCCAGCAGGGAGGAGGATTCGGAGCAAAAAATGCTGAGAGAGGAGGGGGCTCTGAAACCGGGGTGACACTTGAATCCCAGCTCCAACAGATGCTACTTAGACGACCTTGGACAAGGTCAGTCATCTCACTTTTAGTTTTTTTTTTTTTTTTTTTTGCATTTACAAAAAAAAAATACTACAAAGAAAAACGACTTTCAAGATAACAGGCCACGTAAAATGGCTTGGCAAAGTAAAGGCACTTTGCTACCTAGCCTCACAATCTGAGTTGGATCCCACGGATCCATATGGTAGAAAGGGAGAATCCACCCCCATAGGGTTCTTCTCTGACCTCCACACTTGCGCCTTGGCACACCCCCATGCACACAGAGAACCCAATAAAAAGGAGTATGCGTTCATGCCTACAGAGTGCTTTGTGGTCCTGGGGGTTGGCACCAAGGGTTTGGAATATGCTAGACAAGTGCTCTACTGCTGAGCAATCCCTGAGCTTCTTTTTATTGTTTATTTTGAGACAATGTCTCAGTGAGTTGCCCAGGCTTGTGTTGGAGCCCAGGAAATCTGCCTACCTCAAGTCTCCTGATGGCTGGGACAACAGGTATGTGCCACTGCATCCACATTCCACATTCAGTGTGTGTGTGTGTGTGTGTGTGTGTGTGTGTGTGTGTGTGTGTGTGAAGAGAATAAAAAGAAAACAAAAGCATCAGAACCTTAAAAATTAGAAGAAAGGAGCTAGAGAGCTAGCTCAGTGGTTACAAGCACTTGTTGCTCTTGCAGAGAATCCAAATTTGGTTCCCAGTATTCACATCAGACAGCTCACAACCACCTGTAATTCCAGCTACAAGAGATCTGACGCCCTCTTCTGGACTCCATGAGCACCTGTACTCACATGTACATACCCACACAGAGACATCAACACACACACATACAATTGAAAATACATCTTTAAAAATCAAGTGAAAGACACATACTGACTCATAATATTTTCACTGCATTTTTTTAACCCCTGTAAAATTGAAAATGCAGACATTAAATTTTTATGTAGGTATTTATGTATATGAAAAGATGAGGGGTTGGGAAGAATGCTTAGCCAGTAAAGGGCTTACCTTGCAAGCATGAAGATCTGGGTTTGATCCCCAGAACTCAGGTCAAAAAGCTACATGTGGAGGCATGTGCTTATAACCCCAGCACTCAGGGAGGCAGAGGCAGGAGGATCCCTGGGGCACACTGGTCAGCCAAATATTCTAGTTTTCTTTCTCTTGCTATAATAAACCACTCTAACCAAAAGCAATTTGGAGAGGAAATGGTTTATTTAGCTTATACAGTCCATCATCAAGAGAAGTCAGGGCAGGAACTCAAGGTAGAAACCTGGGGGGCAGAAACTGAAGCAGAGTCCATGGAGAAACACTGCTTACTGGTTTGCTCCCCGAGGCTTGCTTGCTCAGCTACACCCCAGACCCACCTGCCTGGGGATGGCTCCACCCACAGTGGACCCACGGGCCAATATAATGGAGGCAATTCCTCAGTTGAGGTTCCCTCTTCTCAGGTATGCCTAGATTTGTGTCAAGTTATCAAAAACTAACTATGATACCACCCTAGCCTTTTTAGTGAATTCGAGCTGGTAAAAGACCCCATCTCAAAAATCAAGGAAGACAGAGCTTGAGGAGTGATATTCAAGGCTGATCTCTGGACTCCACATGCCCCTGTGCACCCACACAAACACACATGCATGCACAATGGCACACACTCAAAGAAACAGTCATTTTGGATGAGATGCCCGAATATGATCAAAATATAATATACATGCATGAAAACACTATGTTGAAACCCACTAATTTGCACAATTAATTTACATTGATCTTTAAAGGAAATAATAAAAGTGCCATTTTGAGACACAAACACACATGGTGGGAAGGTCAGAAAAGATTGTTTTCTAATTGTAATACCAAAGATGTCAGAAAATTTCCACCCACTGCTGGGACTACCATGGTTCATAGAGAAGAAAGACTCTGGCTCGCCATCATTGTTTGCCCCGTCAGGAAGTGGAGCTCAGCTAATCAAGCAGCCACAGTCTGGTTGGCAGCAGCTGCCTTCAGGGGTCACCAGCTTCCCTCCCCATGTCAGCAGAAGTCTGGGATTAACTGCAGCCATAGGTGGCTGTGTTCTATACAGTGCTGAGGCGATAAATGGAAACTAGGTTGTTCCTGTGCTGGGTGAATAGCAGACAGCCATTGGAGACAGAAGGACAGACGGGAAGGAGAAGAAAGAAGGCAGACAACCTTGTAGGGAGGGACTATGGGGCTCCAGCCCCACCCAACAGACATGAGCACCTTCTAGAAAGAGACGACATCACTATTACTGAGGACAATTAGTACCCAATTCATGAAAGTCTCCTTTGTCATGAATCATGTATGTAGCATACATCTAAGAAGGGACGTCTTTCTCTGGTTTCCCGCTTTCCACATGAGCCTTCCCTCTCACACATAAACTTCTGTCACTCAGCTGCCATGCACCATGGGACCCTCACAAGAACCAAGCCAAGGCTGGGGCTGTATCCTTGAAAACTCCAGACTTTAAGGAAAACAAACTCCAGGAACTCTGTTATAGTACCCCACAATAGATTCATCTAAAACACAGTGAATGGCTAGGAGCGACCAAGGGAGTGAACAAGTGTCCCCACTCATCCATGCTTCCAGTTTGTTGAATCATTTCCAACTCCAATTTGGTCAACTTGATGCATTATTCTCTCCCAAACTCATTTTAAAGAGAAGAAAGAGAAACTTCCCATGAAGGAACTATAGCTTGAAGTGACCTGTGGTTCTTTTCATCCCCGCATTTTACCCATATAGAGGACACCTTTGGCTAGCACATGGAAAGAAAGGCAGTCTATCACTGGTGACAATCTTCAACTAGGTGGCTGCAGCTGGGGTGGTGTGAGGAGGTGGAGAGCAAGGAATGGTCCTCAACTGCTATGGCTTTGAATATGCAATGTAACCAAGAAAGGTTGATGTATTCATTCAATGTGTGGTCCTCAGCCGGCGGCATATCCATGCAGTAAAGTCTATCACAGCAGCGACTCCACTCATGGTACCAACTTCTGCTTCATTTCTGTTGCTATCAAAAAATACACTGAGGGATTGGGGATTTAGTTCAGTGGTATAGCGCTTGCCTAGCAAGCGCAAGGCCCTGGGTTCGGTCCTCAGCTCTGAAAATAAAAAAGAAAAGAAAAAAAAGAAAAAGAAAAAATACACTGACCAAAGAAAGAAAGAAAGAGAGAGAGAAAGCAAGCAAGCAAGCAAGCTTAGAGGAGAAAGGAGTTTATTTCACCTGAGAAGTCTGAGTTAGAGTGTATCACTGTGGGTTAAAGCAAGAGCTCCGGGTAGCTCCTCACATTATATCCACAGTTAAGAGCAGAGAGAAATAAATGCATACATGCTCACTTGCCTGCTTATGCTCTGTAACACAAATTGATAAATGATCTTATAATAAAAAAAAACCGGAGCAGATATTGGGGTGACAGCTGACAGATCAGAGAAACAGAGCAAGCCACAGCCACCACCTCTTACCTCACCAGCTCCTCAGCCTGAAAGAGCCTCTAGCTCAAAGGGACACTTCTGCCAAAAAGCCTTTAGTTCCTGTCTCCTCACGCCTCATATACCTTTCTCCACCCAGCATCACTTCCTGGGATTAAAGGCGTGTGTGCTTCCCAATACTGCTGGGATTAAAGGTGTGTGCCACCACTGCCCGGCTCTGTTTCTCTCCTGGACTAAGTCAATCTCATGTAGTCCAGGGAGGCTTTGAACTCACAGAGATCCGGACTGGTCTCTGCCTCCCGAGTGCTAAGATTAAAGGTGTGTGCCACCACCATCTGGCCTCTATGTTTAATCTAGTGGCTTGTTTTGTTCTCTAATCTTCAGCCAAAGTTTATTAGGGTACATAATACATCACCACAATGCTCAGCTTAATTTCTCCAAAGCTCAGGATCCCCTGCTTATGAAATGGTACCACCTACAGCGGGCTGGGTCTTCCTACATCAATTACCTTATTAAGACAGTCCCTACAGACACAGCCACGGGTCAACTCAATGAAGACAATCCCTCATTCAGGCCATCATCCCGGGTGATTTTAGGTTGTGTGGAGCTGACAATTAAAACTAACCATTACAGGGAGGCTCTATAAACTTCAGGAGGTAGGACCTTGCTAACAGAAGCAGGTCACTGGAGGCAGGTCCTTGGTGGCTAAGCATCCCTAGTTCTTTTTTATTACACTCTCCATGCTTCCTGAATGCTGATGTTAACGGCTCTGCTGTGAGGTGCCCACCCTGACTTGATAGTCTTCCATTTGAAACCATGAGCCCAAATGACTCTTTCCTCTTTCAAGTTGGTCTCTAAATGTATTGTACTCACAGAAACAAAAGAAGTAATATACCAACCCAGCCAGATCACAGAGGATGCTGTTATGACTACCAGTATCCAGGGTACCAAATAAGTCCATGTGCCATACCGTTTATCTCCTAGGGATACATGACTGGTCCTAAGCAGGAGAACTTTCACATCAGGCAGCCCACGAAAAGAGTAATTACACAATGCCTCTGAAATTTGTCTTCCCCAAGATCCAATCTGCAGCCTGGTGAACCAGCTCTTGCCAGCTGGTGTTCAGACCCTGCCTGTCTGCTCTAAACCCAGAGCACATCTTCACTGTCGTGCCCAGAGCCCTGGGATACTTGCAATAAAGCAGGAAGAGTCATAGCTCAGTGTTCACCTTGGCAAAATAAATAAATAAATAAAAAAGAATGAATCTTCCATCAGAAAAATAAATGGCCCTTCTGCAGGCAGAGAGTCTGGATTACCATCCTGAAGGACAAACACATCATCTTCACCAGTCAGCCTCGAGTCATAAAGTGCAGGTTTCTCTCAGGCTGGGACCCCCCCACACCTGCGCTTGGAGAGTAGTTACAATTCCTGCCAGTTCCTGTATCTACTAAAAAGGTACACTCAGGTCCGGTTCAGGATGCCCAGACCTGGTTTAAGCAGCAGTACACTTGTTTGTTTTACAGCCTGCCCAAGAATGGGGAGGGCAGCTCAGCAAGGAGCCTATATAGGAGACAGCAGGGGAAAAGGGCCCGAATCCAGCTAGCAACCTTTACAGCCATAAAGAGTTGGTATAGCAGAGCCCAGATTGACTACAAGAAAGCTTCTGCTTGCTTTAAATCCCCTAGAAATAGTCTCCTAATTATTAAGGGAACAGTTATGAGGGAGGAAAGGGAACCAGATCCCTCGAGCTGAGGGTATAGGTTGTGAGCTGCCCATTGTTGGTGCTTACAAAGTTAAAGCTATAGATGACTTCCAAAGTTCACCAGGTTGGTAATCTCAAACACTTCAAAGGTCACCCAAAACGGGGCTGGGGACATAGCTCAGTCACTGACATGCTGGTCTTAGAAGCATGACAATCTGATTTTGATCCTCAGAATCAAGTTAAAAACTAAAGAAAAAAAGAAAGAAGAAATAAATAGGACATGGTGGCATGTAGTGGGGAGGCAGAGATGGGAGGACCCCCGGCACTCGCTGGCAGACCAGCCTACCTGATGAGTTTTGGCCAATGAGAGACTCTGTCTCAAGGAAACAAGGTGGCTATTTCCTGAGGAGTAACACTTGAGATTGTCTTCTGGCTTCTATGTACACATGCACACACATGCAAAAATAACCCCCAAAAAGCACATGTATACACATACACACACACACACACACACACACACACACACACACACAAAGGAATGACCCAAACTGTACAGGTGACATTGTCCAGTTCCCATGGCCAGGTTGCTCACTGTGGGATGCCCCAAGTTCCTAATGCAGCTAAGCCTAGGGGACTGTGCCTTCATGTCCCAACAGCCGGGTTTCAGTCCACGGGGCAATGAAAGCTTGATGGAGCAGCTCAGTTCATGGCAGTGGGAGTGAGTCAGTGAGGGTGTTCACATCATGGTGGATGAAGCAGATGGAACAATAGGAACCAGCAGGTGAATAACCTCTAATGGCCTACTCCTAGTGACGTACTTCTGCCAACTAGGTTCCACCCACCAAAGGTCCCACATCCTCCCAAAACAGTACCACAGGTGGAGAACACAAACTCAAAGCATGCGCCTGCAAAGGTACAACAGTGCCTAGCATCTACTGGGCCCTGGGTTTGAATCACCCAAGCACCAGCACAGATAGATAGATAGATAGATAGATAGATAGATAGATAGATAGATAGATAGATAGATAGAGACAGAGACAGACAGACAGACAGACAGGCAGGCAGATAGATAGATAGATAGATAGATAGATAGATAGATAGATAGATAGATAGAGATGGGATTATGTGGACTTGAATCCTTTGTTTAAATAGCTGTATAACAAAATATCTGAAGCTGGAGAGCACTTTCTGATCTTGCAGAGGACCCAAGTTTAGTTCTCAGCACAAAAACCTGGGTAGCGCACAACCTGTACCTCCAGCTCTGGGGATCTGGTGCCCTCTTCTGGCCTCCACAGGTACCTGCACACACATGCATATATACACAGGCACAGACAAACACACATGGGGGAGGAGAGGAGAGAATAATCGTAGTAGATGAAATACACTGACAAATGTATATACTCACAGGTACCACAGCCAGGCAACAGCAGCTTTTCCTATGAATTTTCTTGACCAAATGTGGTAGAATTATCAATGCTCTCCATTCTCTCTGTAAAGCCTTCTGACAAATTGCTGAACATGTACCTCTAGTTAAGTGGATTTTTTATCAAACCAGTACATCTGCCTCTGCTCCCACCAATTTACCAAGAGTTGGTTGTGATATACTTGCAATAATTACAGTTAGTTAAATACTACACAAGCCAATGAGATGGTAAACATGGACAGAAAGTTGGGTCTATGAAAATCTGGTCAAATAATTAGAACCAAAAGCAAGTTACAAAATGAAAGCTTAAGTATAGGTGAATGGACTGTAACAGGTGCGGCAGGGTGGTGGAATAATACAACTCTAATGAGTCATACACTCAGGCGCCTTTACAATTATTTTTATTTTATAAAGCAAAATAAAATAATGTAATGAAAGAGAGGGGAGAAAAAATTAAAAGAATGAGCTACTGGGGAACATTTTTAGAATCAAATTGCCACAGGATCCTACAAAAATAAAAGTAAAAATCTCTGCCATATAAATTTCCAAGAATAGGGCAAAGCTTGGGCTTCTCTTTACCTTCAAATATACCTCTTACATTCTTAATGTTGTGTTTCCCCATAATTCCTACAAGGAAACCAAATTACCTACATAATAAGGTGGGGTATTTGGGTTAAGTTATCAAAAGAACAAAACCCTCATGAATGTTATCAATGTTTCATTAATTCATCCTTTTGACCACTGAGGACACAAAGGTATCACAGTAATATTATATTCCCAGTTTCCTAAGCTATGGGAGATAACTTCCTGTCATTTACAGGTCAACCCGACTGTGGCATTTTGTTATAGCACTTCCAAATGGACAAAGACATCACCCCAAGTGTGGAGTTATCCTGTTGTGGTTACAAACCTGGGATTGTTCTGGAGATGGCAGGGTTCTCCTCCTGCTTCTGTGTAGCACATCTCTGCACATCCTTTCACCAACAGAAGGTGAAAAGGTCCCAGGGTATAACTCACCTCTTAGGCCAACAGCCTCTATTCAGAGAGCACATGGAACACAGACGCTGTTCAGGGGTGAGGGTAGGTGGGTGTGTGTGTGATGGTGTTGGTGAGTACACATGTGTTTCTTCTCCTTCCCTGTCCCCTCTCCTCTGTCTATTTCTCTCTGCAATGTTGAGACTCAAATCCAGAACCTTCTACACAGTACACAACTGCTCTGCCACTGAGCTACATCCCAACAACGCCCACCTTTCCCAACCTCTCCTAGTATCACCATGGATGCCGCCCACGAGTCCTTGCGACTCCATTGGTCATCTGTGTGAAAACCAAGCAGCGCAATAAGATTGCAAACAAGATGCGCAATCGAAGGAAAACCTACCGATGGCCTGTCATCTCTCCATCCCTCACCTCCTGCCCATACTCAAGCAACTGCGCCTGTGCTGGCCTAAGAACGTGCTACTGAGAAATCAGCTCACTGAGAGACACATAGAAAATGCCGTGGGTCTGAACCTGACACTTGGGAGCAAAGATGTGGTCCATCTGGAGTAGCTGCAACTTCTCTATAGTCAAAGCAAAACTCAAGTTTATTTAGTAAGATGGCATTGCCAGAACACAGCACGAAGAAGCCACGGGGAAACTGATTCCAGATTGATCTCAGCAGACGTCATCAAATGAATCAACCTCACTCTCTAGTTTAGAATAAAGTCCTTACTCCCTTTTTTAGTTTTGCTGGTGGTGTTGTTTTAAATAAGAACGTGGGTTTATTCAAAATATAACAGGACACCATCCTAAGATGAATTTGGGCACTGTATTCCCAGGGTTAATTTCCATCCACCCTTGTCCTGGGCACTCAGGGATGTGCTGTGTTACACAAGAACAAAGGCAATTAAGATAATTGCTGCCTGTTCCTACCTAGTTGAAGCTTCCAGATGATTCTTATTTGGGCGCTGTTCAAAGTACCATGGCCCCAAGTCAAGAGACAGCAATAACCAGGGCTTAAGCCTCCCCCACAGATGGACACCACTATAAATGGCAATAAAGACAACAAGGTAATTCTAGTTCTAAAGACCCTGCCAACTATATACATAGTGTGTCTTTTGTTTTGTTGCTTTGAGACGGTATCTCATTATATATGCAACACTGACCTTGACCCCCACTATGTAGGCCTAGCTAATCAATTCTCCACCCCCCTGCCTCAGTTGAATGCTGACAGGCATATGCCATCACAAGAAGATTCCAACAATAGATTTTAATAAATAAATAAATAAATCTATCTCCCAATCGGTATCCAAGGTAACCATACTCATCATAGATTTTTCAGGCCATAAGGTCCATCCCACACAAAGAAGTCATTTAGACAAAAGTTTGTCTCTGAACTCTTTCCCATCTCTCCACACTTAGCCCCAACTGCCAATGTCAAATACTCTTGGCTTGCCAATGTGCAAAATGGCTTCCCAACAGTCTGAGGACTTTCCCAACACCCCGTACAGCTTCCCAATTGTCCAAAATGACTTCAGGGAGTGGGGATAAGTTCCCAGTAGGCAGCTCCTTACCATCCAGTTCTTCCACAGAGATATTAGCCAACTGCTCGCTGTCACTGCCAGCAGACAGAGATCGGTTGAGGTAATTCCCCTTGTACAACAAGCCAGCGGTTACATGGTGGAAAGGCATCTTTTCCCTGTTCCGGAGAGAAGAGGAGAGAAGGAGAGAAAGTCGTCACCATCCGTTTGTTCCCCCATCATTCCCGTAGGGGGCTGGCTCTGGTTTTTCAGATGGCAAATTTACATCTCCAGAGCAGGTGTGATGGGTAAAGGCACTTGCTTCCAAGCCTGACACCCCGAGTGTGATCCCTGGAATTCCCATGATGGAAGGAGAGAACTGAATCCCGCAAGTTCCCTCCGACCTCCACACACATGTGCACATCCACACCATACACACACACACACACACACACACGTGCACACACACACTAAAAGACGGAATTTAGAATATTTACAGGGTCCTCACAGCCTGAACAACTCCCAAAGGATCTTGGGTTCTCCCTCACCTCAATTTAGCTTCTTCATTTCTCTCATTTCATACGAATTTAAACAGCAATGCCCTCGAAAACCGTGGAAAAGCACGATAGATATCAAACCAATTCTTTTTATTTCTGTTTTGATCCTGTTTTTTGTCTGTTTGTTTCACTTTTTTGTTTTTGCAGTACAGCAGAAATACCTAGACATGCATTCTACAGTTGAGCCCCATCTGTGGTCCACCAGCCCTTTTTCTCAGGAGACAGAGCCCTGCTAATTTGCCCAGGTTGGCCTAAATCTCACTCCCTAGTCTGGGCTGCACTTGGGCTCCCTCTACAGCTTGGACTGGCCTTCTGAATAGCTGGGATTACAGACCCACACCACCAAACCCAGCATCACTGCTGCATTATATAAACACCACCACCCTTCACTCTTTTCGTGGACCTCACACATTATCACTCCAAGTCGGAAAAACCCGAGCATCCCAGAAACACTGTCCTATCCGGCAACAGGACATCTTGGCGGCATTCACGCGAAACTGTAAGTAGGTCACATTCCTCAGGGAAAGTGGGTGTTCCAGGCATATAACACTCGAGGAAGAGAAGAAATGTACAAAATCTTTCAGTTTTTTTTTAATTGAGAGTTTAGAGGGCTGGGTAGATAGATCAATGGGAAAGGTAACTTCTAAAAGGACTTGTCAGGTCCTAAGTATGAGGACCTGAGTTCAAATCCCCAGCATCCATGTGAAAAGCTGGGCATATCCGTGTGTGTGTGCCTGTAACCTCCGTGCTGTGGGGGTTCAGGGGAGCAGAAACTTGCTGGCTGCCACCCTTTCCAGGTTCAGTAAGAGACCCTGTCTCAAAGGAACAAAGTAATAAATGAGAGAGAAGGACGCTTGATGGCCTCCTCTGGCCTCCTCATGGACATGTCCACACAGAAGCACTTGAACCTTCACACACACACGTGTGTATACACCACACACATACAAACCAAGAAAAAAAAATGATCTTCAAAGCTGACCCCCAAACTCACTACATAGCTCAGGCTGGTCTTGAACTTGAAGAGTCCCTGGCTCAGCCTCCCGAGTGCTGGGGTTCCAGGGAGTCACTACCATACTCAGCTCCAAGTTTTTACAGCTCCACGCATGCAGGGGTGTGCAAGTCTGAGATGCAGCCCCCCAAGTCTGATCGAGGTAAAGAGGATACTTTCGGAAATGGTTTCCCATGAAGGAAAGCGACACCTCAAGGCGTTCAAGAATGAAGAGATTTGGGGCACTCTCAAAGAAATTAAAGACTCCTCATGGCCAGATTCACAAGCCACCCAGCCCAAGTCCCTGCCGTTACTGGGGCAGAGCAGGTCTCCCAGCACAGGGCAGATAGTTCAGTGGGTAAAGTGTTCGCCTTGCCAACACGAGGTGCTCAGGTTATCTCTAGAACACACACACACACACACACACACACACACACACACACACACACACACACACCAAAAAAAAAAAAAGCCAGATATATGGGTGGGCACTGCTAATCCCAACACAGGAGAGGTGGATCCCTTGAGATCTCTAGCCTGAGAGTCCAGATTACTTGGTGAGTCACAGGCCAGTAACAGAGACTCTGCCTCAAAAGACAAGATGGGTGATTCCCGAGGTACAAAACCCAAGGTTTTCCTCTGGTGTACACACACACACACACACACACACGACGTTCTCCCTCCAACATATGCAAGGTGTTTATTTAGACTAAGCGGGGGAAGGGGTCATCTCCTCCCAGCACAAGCCGAAGGCCTTGGTCCCACAGGAGAGGAATGCGTCCCCACACATCTGCTACTCTCTGGGTAAGTAATCTGCAGAATCCTTTTCAGCACTAATGCTTGCATCTGCACAGTTAACCTCTGGGTCCTCTCTGAAATGCACATAAAAGAAAGAAAAAACAGACAACTCCATGTTAATCCCCGCCACTCACCGTCCAAAGCACTCTGACCCTGCTCATTTGAAAAAAATCCAAAGTAGAATTAGACATGGGATCTAAGCACTCTAAAGTATGAAGCAGGAGAACCACCAGTTTGAAGCCAGCTAAGACTAGCCCCAGCTATGTAGTGAAATAAAGAAGAAAAAGGGAAGGAAGAAGAAAAAGAGAAGGGGACAGAAGAGGCAGAAAAGGGAAAAAAGAATAGCGAAGGAAGAAGAGGAAAAAGAGGAAGGGAGGATGAGGAAGAAGAGGAGGAGGAGGGAGAGGAGAGAGAGGAAGGAGTGGTAGAGGAGGAGGGGGAGGGAGAGGAGGGAAGGAAAGTCAAAATCAGACCACCGTTCCCTGGCCACTGCACATGGGCACTGTCCTACACCAGGCACCACTCTCCTGACATCTTTTCCCTCTAACACCACTAAAGTGACAGACCCAGCCCGACAGCCAGCCTCCCCCCAACCCCTCCAAGTCTAAGACATGCCAGCGAGGTGGCTGCTTAGCCTTGGAGCTGCCGTAGAGTCAAACAATGAAATCCCTAAGAGGAAGACTTGACCAGAGCACAAAGCCACTTAGAGGCAAAAAATAAAACAGTTCTTCGGCAGCGCAGGCACCCAGGAGTTATTTAGACTCCGCAGCGCCCAGCTAAGCACCAGCCACTTCCATCCGGATGTCAAACCCTCCTTTCAAATTCAAAAACGTCTAAAAATGAATTAATCATCTTCCCACAAAATAGGTTGCGTTTCCTGACTTCTCTATTTCTATCGGAGGTTCACTCGTCACAGCAACTGGGACAGCCCTCACCAAAGCTCTGGGCCCCGAAAAGTAAAACAGACATATGGCTGTGGCGGGTGCCAGCTGTCAGTCTCCCTTCACGCTGCACGTCACTAACAAAATGCATATCTGTAGGAAGACTGCAAATGGCGGGTCACTGGTTGCGGTCTCTGGAGAAGTAGGTAGAGTTGCTGCCAGGCAAGGATGGAGACCTGAGTTCGACCCTCAGAGTGCACAGGAAGAAGCCAGGCAGGATAGCACGCGCCTGTAACCCCCAAACTGGGAAGCTGAAACCAGGAGGATCCCTGAGGCTTGATGCCCCAAGCCTGCCTGGCTGAATCGGTAGGCTCCAGAGCAAATGAGAGACCTTGTCCCAGTGAAACCTGAGATTGACTTCAAGCCTCCACATGCACACGTGCATGTGCATGCACATCCCATACATGTGCACCTGCAAACAGACAGGCACACCACACGTTTGCAAACACATGGACACATGCATATAAAGGTTCACCCATAATGAATTAATTAGTTTTTTTGGGGGGGTGGGGGTTGGTTTTTCAAGACAGAATTTCTCCGTGTAGTTTTGGTGCCTGTCCTGCATCTCGCTCTGTAGATCAGGCTGGCCTCAAACTCACAGAGATCTGCCTGGCTCTGCCTCCTAAGTGCTGGGATTAAAGGCGTGTGTCACCACTGCCTGGCCTAATTAGTTAAATTTAAAAATTAATGGCAGGGCCCTAATACAGAGAAGGTATGCTTTTGATGATTATCAGGGATACATCTTCAACGGATCATGTAAAGCAGTTTTCTTCAAGTGTGACATGACCACTGGCCATCACAGGGCAGGGGCTACCATGGTACCTACACGATACCCATAGTCGTGGTAACGATATAAGCACAGTAAAAGAGTGGTTGTTGATAAGGTAATGGTAATGGGATGGCTAGTGTAAAGAGAGGAAGGCTAGTCACAGGACCCTCAGTTGGGGTTCCTACCGTTATTCCTTCCTGCACCCTGGCTGCACATGGTCTTGGGAGATGCTGGGGTATCTAAAAGCGGGAAGGCTAACTGGTGGAGGCACTCCAAGAAGTTGTCACCTGGGGTGGGTGGGACCTTGAGGTGAGGCAGCTGAATTTCTGAGTCACCCACACCCTGATGAAGTCCATCCCCATCTTTGCTCCTGTAAGTGACCCCAATAACCTCATTGGCTCACAAGCTGGGCTTGCATTGCAATCCTTAGTCTCAGATGTCCGCATGCCGTGCCTAGCGTGAACGGACGTTTGTCCATTTCTCCCTGGGAAAAGTCACACCGCACGCATAAAAGGAAAACAAGAACCCTTTCCTTGGAAAAATAACATCCATTGCATTCTCTTCTGTTCTCCAAGTTAATTTTTAGAACGATCGAGAGTCACGGAGAGAGCCAGATGTAGGAATTAGGATGGTGTAGAAATGAAGCCCAGATCTGACTCTTGGAGTCGTGTGTCATGGTCACTGGAGTATGGGCTAACCTGCATTTTGCAGGCCATGTGTAGTTCTGGATAACAGTCAATCACAAAATTATAGTGACTCAAAACATTATGAAGTGGCAGGTGGTTACCATTTTTTAAAAACTTGATTGTGACATTCTCAAGTGTGAACTTTGCAGATGGCCATGTAGCCATGCCTCACTTGGACACCCACTGGACACACTTGTGAAGGGAAGAGAAGTCCACCGTGGGACTGATGAGACCGTTTGGCGATTAAAGGTGCTTGCTTGCCACCAAGCTTGATGGTCTGAGTTCAATCCCCAGCTCCCCACATTGTGGAAGGAGAGAAGCGGGTCTCCCAAGTTGTCCTCTGATTTCCGCACACATGCGGTGGCCTGTATGTACCCACATACCCAACCAATAGATATTATTTGAAGCAAAAAGAAAGCCACCCTGGCACTCTGGCTGGTGATTTCTGAGTGGTATGATCTTTGCTACCACTACCAACAACAGCAGGACAGGAGACATAACATAGCTCCAGGCTGCCACTCATAGTAGCTTAGGGAGCTCTTTCAGAGAGATGGGATTCTTAATTTCATCACAAAAAAATGAATGAATGAATGAATGAATGAATGAATGAACTTCATGGCAATCCAGTATGAAGTATAGCTGAAACTACTGTGAAGATAGTCTAATGTAGCATGGGGGTTAACAGAACAGGATAAGGTGAGTCCACACACCCAACCAAGCATGGATGTGGGCTTCCCAAGAGAGAATCCCAGTTGAGTGTCTTTCACATATGACTTCAGTGGCTTCTGAAGTGACATCTCAAAGGGCCACTAAGGAATCTTTTCTTGGTAGACGCGATCATTGGGTGGTCTCTGGTGTCCACTGAGTGGGAAGACAGCTAATAAGGGAAATCTCAGGGTCCTAAGGGTTGCAGGGGGAATTGCCATGTGTCTTGCTGTAACAATTGCTTAGATTGTGAGGTTTCCTGAGAATCTCAGCTCTACATCCGGGAAAGGGTCAGGCTGCAGTTGAAGGTTCTGTATGGTCAAGCCTTAACCATGGTTAGTTGCTATTTCAACAGTGATTTGAAAATAGTCTCTCTGCAAAAGGACTGTTGTCTCTGTGCTGGCCACCTTTACAGAAAATACTGACTCCTCGCTGGGCTGGGATTCTTGATTCTCAGCCGGTGAGAAACTTCAACCAGACTTTGGAATAAGAGGCCCCTCTACCCCCTCCCCACATTCTCTTAATTCTCCCAGTCCTACGTCCCTCCACACTGAATCCAGCATTTAAATCCCTGTTATTTTAGCCCATGTTTAAGTCTTTGTAGATCCGAGGAGACATCTTGCCTGATCACCTCTAATTGAATTTTCCTTATGGGAAGAAGACTCACTAAGGGTTGTAGGGGAGTTAAAAGCATTCCTTCCCCGCAGCGTGAATCGCTTGCCTTTCTCTGTATTTGGGAAATGGCCCGCTATCATCTTTTACCTGGATCTTTAAAGCTTCAGATTCACCACACAACTTTTTATAGCTGAAGAAATACAGACACTTTATTACTTTCCTGGGGAGAGAGAGAGAGACTCGGGTGAATTTATCTCTGACGGTACATCTCCGCTGTCAACTCGGTGGGATTTAGAATCGCCGCAGACACAAACCTCTGACCACAGCTGAGTTGAGATGGAAAGACTCCCCCTGAACGTGGGTAGCACCATCCTCTAGGGTGTGGTTCTGGACTGAGTAAAAAGGAGAAGGTAAACTGAGCACTGTCATCCTGAGGGTGAAATGTGACTTGCCGCCTCACACTCCTGCCTCCAAGCCTCCTGCACCCTAAAGCTGTGGGCCAAAATGACCCCTTTCCTTCCTTAAGTTGCTCCTGTTCGGTATTTTCTCAAAGCAAAGAGAAAAGTAACAATCGAATCTACACCCCAAATTCAGCTCCCCCAGAACACACAACAAGTATTTTGCAGCCAAAACTGCTCACTGGGGAATCAGGCTTGTGACAATAAAGTTTGTCTCTGATTTAAAAAAAAAAAAAAAAAAAGCAGCTTACAAATTAGGTACACCTTCAGATCCCTTTGTTTCTGGGTCCAAAATATTCAAAGTCTAGTGGGAAAGAAACTCGGCGTGATTGGACCATCCATAGCACTAAAATAAAATAAAACCATGTTCATGATTGGACCATCCCTGGTAATAAAGCTATGCTCAAGAAGAGGAAGAATATTGGCTCAAGGAATCTCAAGGCAGCAGCTGCAATGTAGGACTAAATTTCACTCCAAAATACCTGAGGAAACTCAGGCTTTAGGATGCTCTCCTTGGCCAAGAAGACAAAAATGAAAGTCCAGAAGCTAAGCCGGACATGACTTGAAAACTAAGCTTAAAGCTGGACCCGTATATAGAGAATAGCAGTGAAAACTCAGAATCTTCATGTATGTATGTATCCCTTGAATGTATGTGACCCCTCCCTACTCACATGCTTCAACCTCAGAGCCAACATAGTACTACTAAGAGGGAAGGTCTTGGGCTGGGGAGACGTTTAACTCGCAAAGGGCTGGCCCTGCAAGCATGTACTTTGGACTGCTCATCAATTAAGTGACATCAAACTTCCCCCTTCTGCAGTGAGTCTCAAACTGTGGGGTTTGACTCCTTTCGGGGGGGCAGGTCTAACAACCCTTTCATTGGGGTTGCCTAAGACCATCAGAAAACACAAGGTATTTAATTATGATTCATAACAGTAGCAAAATTACAGTTATGAAGTAGTAGCAAAAATATTCTATCATTGAGGGTCACCTCAACATGAGGAACTGCATTAAAGGGTGGCAGTATTAGGAGGGTTGAGAATCAATGCTCTAAAATGTATAAGTGACATTCATTCTGCTACGTGGTCCTGACCCTCCTCAGAGCCCGTACTAAGCTGCTGTCTGTCTATGACATTATAATCTCTTCTAATAATATCTTATTAAAAAGATAATCTGTTTCAGTGTTGCCCTTGAACCCCAAGCCTGAAACCTTTTGCTAAGGATTCCACGAGACACAGCATGAAAGGAAGCCATGGATGTGTTGAGCTGAAGATGACACACGCTGGGTTACAAAGAGGCATTTCAACAGGACCCAGAAGAGGGTGTGTGCACTACCATGCCGAGGAGACAGGTGTGAGCACCAGGCTTCCAGAACTGAGGGATGTTGGCAAGCACTGGATTGTCATTGACAACGGGGCTGTTGGGATGGATGTTTAGTTGTTGTTTTGCTTTTTAAATTTTTTTAATAGTTTTTTTTTTACAAAACATGTCAGTCTCCCAGAACTGAAACCTTAAAATACTCATTCCTTCACAAACACATTAAAAATGCTGCTCTTTAAGTACTTTAAGCTAAACATATTTCTGATAGTGGGAGTGGGAAAGAGGAGAGGAGGAAGAGAAGAGGAAAGAGAGGGAAGGAAGGAGGGAGGGAGAGAAAGAGAAAAGGGAGGGAAGGAGGGAGGGAAGAAGAGATGGAGGGAGGGAAAAAGGGGGAGGGAGGGACTGAGAAAAGAAGGAAGGAAGGGAGGGAGGGAGGGAGGGAGAATGGGGGAGGGTGGGATGGAGAAAAGAAGGAAGGGAGGGAGGAAGGAAAGAAGGAAGGGTCAGACAAGGATGAGGAAGAAGAGGAGGAAAAGAGAAAGGGACGAAAGGGAGGGGAGGGGAGAGATGGCAAAATCATCTCAACACTCGTTAACTTGACCCTTGAAAGTCTATCAGATACTTTGAGGCTTTTTCGACATCGTAGATGAGCGGTTGAAAGTCCTCGATTCTATCTGGAGAGCTTTCCTGAGTGGAGGCGGGGCGGCGCCTGCGCAGATGTGAGATTCCTGTCTTTGACTTTGCAAGGCATACCAATGGGCAAGGTCAACTTTGCGCTGTAAAGGTTAAAGAGCAGCACCAACCACCCCCATCCCCACTGTGGGCCTTTGCCAAACTCCTTAGAAGTATCCATGAAAGCACATAAAAATAAATAGCAGCAAGCCAGGGTATGGAAGACACTTCCACCACATCGTCACAGTCATGATTAGAGTCAGAAATCATGGTATGGCCCCTAAGCCAGAGATAAAATAGTCAATTAGTAAACAGACACATAGGGATCTTTGTGTTTTGTCTTTTTCTTCTTTTGTGATTGTGTGTGCATGCACCTGTGTGCACACACATACAGAGGCCCAAGGTTGATGTCTGGAATCTTCCTCGATTGCTCTTCCACCTTATTCTTGGTGTCAGGGTCTCTCAATCGAACCCAGAGCTTGTCAATTCAACTCATCTTGCCAGCCACCTTGCTCTGGGGTGGCCACCACTCCTACCTGACATCGAGATCCAGACTCCAGTCCTCACATTTCAGCAATAAGCATTGTAACCATTGATCCCCCTTCGTGGTCCCAGAGATTTTGATTTACCCAAACTCCCTTCAGTTTCAGGCACTTGGGATGATGGACCATAGCATCAGGCAATCATCCCTGACTGTGTTAGGATTGCTTTAAAAAAAAAAAAAAAAGACAAGGTCGAATCCCCAGCTCCTTCCAATGCTGCAAGCAGAGTCTTTCTCCCTACAGTTGCTCGTAGATTGTAAATCCTAGTGCATACGGTGGCCAGGAATGAAGGTCTGGGCATCGCTCCTGCACCTGAGGTTATGGAATTAGCTCCAGGCATCATCAGCATTAGCAAGAGGGGCCCCAGGAGGAATGACTGCAGAGAGTTAGCTATTAATCTCCGTGTGTATACACACACATTTGTGAGCACGAATGTGGATGTAAACCTGCTCCCGTGTGCTAGCAGAATTCAGGGGACAGCCTGCATATCAGTCCCCTGCCTTCCACTTCGGTTGACTCAGGGTGTCTTGTTGGTCACCACTGTATATGCCAGGCTGGCAGGCCAATGACTTCTGGGAAGTCTCCTGTCTCTGCCTCCCATTTTTCTAAAGGAATGCTGGGGTTATGACACATGTACCAGAGCCAGCTTTATGTGGGTTCTAGGGATTTGAACTCAGGTCCTCAAGCTTGCATGACAAGTACATTACCCATTGAGCTACATGATTATTTTCCCTATGGCTTTCAATTAAAGAACTACAGAAAACCTCAGATAACCGGGGAAAAATATATAACATACATTAATCATAATAGTTAATAATAATTAATTAATATATTTAATGATTAATAATATAAATTGTCTAATACATTAATATATTATTGTGTTATGTTATATTATATTATATTATATTATATTATATTATATTATATTATATTATATTATATTATTAATATATATCCCTCAGAGTCCAAAAGCTATGTTATGGGGACAAGAAGACCTGACCTAACTCCAGCAAAGACACCCAACACCAGCTAGAGACCAGGCATTTGCCTAAGAACTTATAAAGCAGTGTTATCCTCCCATTAAAGCCCTGCTGTGGCGTGCCAATTGGCAAATCCCGGGTTTGGATGGATCACAAGTCAGATAAGAATGAGTAAGCAGGAACACTAGCACGAGGGTCTGTGTGAACATTTCCCCTCCTTGGGGATGAAAGGTAGATTATCAACAGCCATAAGATACCAGCAAGAAGTTACAAAACTTACATTTTATATGAGAGAGAGAGAGAGAGAGAGAGAGAGAGAGAGAGAGAGAGAGAGAGAAACTATGCAACAAGAATGCAAAATCTTTTTTGAAAGATTTATTTTTTATACGTATACAGGGGGAGGGAATATTACATGGTGGTCCAGGTGTCTGTGGAGGCCAGAGGTATCCAACCTCCTGAAGCTGGAACTGAACTTGGGTCCTCTGCTGGAGCAGCAAGTGCTCTTAAGTGACAAGTCATCTCTCCAAGCCCCTATTTTATTTTCTTTTTCTAAGGCAGGGTCTTGCCTTGTTATCCAGACTGGGCTAGAAAGTTCTGTGTCAAACTCACCATCCACCTACCTCAGCCTCCTGAATACTGGGACTACAAGCATGCATCAGCACATCCAATTTCTATTAGGGGTTTTAAGCAATACAACGTTGGCTCCAGGAGATGAGGAGGGGGAGGGGGTTAGAGCACTTGCTGCCAAGTCTAAGGACCCAAGTTCAACCCCAGGAGCCATGTGGTAGAAGGAGAGAGCAAACTCCTACAAGCTATCCTCTGCCCTCCACACACGCATTATGACACACACAAGCACAAAGCCATAAAAAAAAAACTTTTAACACAAAATCAAAACAAAGCAAGAACAAAAACCGCATGACTCTTTTCATAAATGAAGAAAAGGACTTTGATAAGATTCAGCAACCCTTCAGAATAAATGTCCTGAAGAAGCCATGAATGGAAGGATCACACTGCAACAAAATAAAGGTTTGCATGAGACAGCTCAGCTGGGAATGGTGGGCCATGCCTATAATCCCCGTGCTCTGGAGTCGGAGGCAGAAAGATTGCAAGTCAGCCTGAACTACATAATGAGTTCCAGGCCAGCCTGGTCTACCTAGGAGATGGAGGAGGGAGGGAGAATGCTGATATTCAACATTATACTGAATAGGAATATAAAAGAAAAGATTTTATCTAAAACCAAGAACAAGACAAGGGTGGACACTCTCATCCAATATGGCGCCTGAAAGGTTAGCCAGAACTGAGGCAAGAACATTCATTTCTTTATAATGCACCAAGCCCCAGGCATGTTGTTAGAGCAAAGACAGGGTTAGTTATGTATTGCCAAATAACATATTATCCCAGAACTTGGTGACTTGAAAACCACAAATATTTACAATCTCCCAGGTTTTATGGGTGAAAAATCTGGAGTTGCTTAGCTGGTCTGTCTGACTTAACGGGCCTTGGGTGGTGAAAAGCTACCAGTATCAGACAGTGTAGCAGACGCTCCATTCCCTACATGGTGTACTAGCAAGGCTAACCACAAAAGACCAAGATTTGGGACTAGGCTGGCAAGATGGCTCAGTGGGTAGAGACACTTGTCACCACACCTGATAAACTGAGTTTAATTCCCAGGACCCAGACAGTGGAAAGAGAAAACCAACTCTTCAAAGTTGTCCTCTGACCTCCACACAGGTGCCATAGGCCACATTAACATGTGTGTACATACACACATACTCTGAATGAATGAATAATATATGTTTTTAAAACTGTGGGATATCAGACTGTTTCATTTTTTTTTCTTCCTTAGATTTCATTAATGGTCCATTCAAGCAATCTTTCTGAATAGCCATCAGCCATTCTGACTTCCTTTACTGAGAATGGACCTGTTTTCTCTCATTTCTGACTGATGGGTTCTGGGAGCTTCTTGTTATAGAGGTGACTCTCTTAGCTACTGCTTCTTGTTGCTATGACAAAAACTTGGAAAAAGTCATTTAAGGGAGGCAGAAGCAGCTTTGGCTCACAGTTTGAAGGAACACAGTCCACCACGATGGGGAAGGCTGGGTGGAAGGAGCCTGAGGCAGCTGGTCCCATGGCATCCACAGTCAGGAAGCAGAGAGAAATGGATGCCCATGCTTAGCTCACCTCCTCCTTTTTATCAGTCCCAGACTCTAGTCACAGGGATGGTACCATCTACACCCAGGGTGGGTCTTCCCATTTCTGTTAAAACTCTCTGGAAATATCCTCACAGACACACCTAGAGGTGTGCCCCCTCTATGACTGTGAGTCAAGTAAAGTTCGAAATCAGTGTTAGGAATGACACAGCTAGAGTTTACCCAGCAAGCTCATGTTCAGATCAAGGAAAGAATCTACATCCAATTTGCAACTACATTGGCACAACTAGATGTTCAAGTAATGCTTCTGAATTTAAAGTAAAGCCCTTGGCTCACCCAGGGAGAAAATACAGATTACACACCAGGGAACAAAATAGGACCAGATGCCTTTAAAAAAATCCCAGCACTCGGGAGGCAGAGCCAAGTGGATCTCTGTGAGTTCGAGGCCAGCCTGGTCTACAGAGCAAGATCCAGGACAGGCTCCAAAGCTACACAAAGAAACCCTGTCTCAAAAAACTAAATAAATAAATAAATAAATAAATAAATAAATAAATAAGTAAGTAAGTAAGTAAGTAAGTAAATAAATAAATAAATAAATAAGCAGAGGCATGTGTGAGTTCAGGCCTGTCATCCTAGCACTCAAGCTGCTGAGGCAGGTGGATTGCCATGAGCTTAAGGCCAGCCTGGGCTACACAGTGAGTTCAGTGCTAACCCAGGCTACCAAGTAGTAAGACTCCTTCCTGCTCTCTCTCTCAAAGAATTTTCAAAGTTGTGCTGAAATTTGAATGTACTCCCTTAAACGCTTCCTAGGTTAAAATTAAAATTAAAGGTTGTGGGGCTGGAGAGATGGCTCAGAGGTTAAGAGCCCTGGTTGCTCTTCCAGAGGTCCTGAGTTCAATTCCCAGCAACCACATGGTGGCTCACAACCATCTGTAATGAGGACTGGCGCCCTCTTCTAGCCTGCAGGCAGACATGCTGTATACATAATAAATAAATAAATCTTAAAAAAATAAATGAAGGTTGTATTTATAACAAAAAAAAATGGCCCAGAGAGGGGCTGGAGAGATGGCTCAGCGGTTAAGAACACTGGCTGCTCTTCCAGAGGACCCTAGTTCAATTCCCAGTACCTACATGGCAGCTCACAACTGTCTATAACTCAAAGATCTGACACAGACACCCATGCAAGCGAAACACCAATGCACATAAAATAAAATTAAAAAAAAAAAGGCCCGGAAAGATGGCTCAGTGGTTAAGAATACTTAATGCTCTTGCAGAGGACCTGAGCTTGGCTCCTAGAACCCATATGAAATGGGTCACAACACCATTTCACTCCAACTCCAGGGGATCCGATGCCCTCTTCTGGCCTCCTCAGGCATGGACACATACCCACACATAGACAAACATATCACACGTAAATAAAGATAAAATAAAAATAACAAAAATGGAAATAATGCCTACTTCAAAACTACAAAGAATATAATAAAGTAGTATTCTGGTAAAATATTTAAGTTGTATCAACATTCTTATTATGTGAGAGGAAGAAAAAATGGCCTTCCACACTAACGTCTTACTTAGAAGACAAAAAAGAGAAATAATAAAACAATGGGCAAAAAAAAGGAAAGTACAAAGAGCCAGTTCTCAAAAGCAAAGGCAATATGCCAGATGAATCTCTGGCAAATTTATTAAAACAAGTAATACAGAAGTCACAAATAAACCAACCAGGTAAACTATGAGCATTCTACAGGCAACCTGAGACTAACGAATTGTAGGTACTCATTAAATTAGCTATTCCTATCTCAGAACACAGAAACTAGATTTAAATGAAAGCAGCAAGATTTACTGTAACTTGTGTTTATAAGAATAAATTCTTTTCTTCCTTTTTCTTTCTCTACTTCTTTATTGATTTTATTCTATTTAGGAGACTGAGGTCTCCCTATGTAGCCCAGGCTGCCCTCCATCTCCCAACCCTCTGTCTCCCCCTCTCACCTTTAGCCTCCCGAGTTCTGAGATTGCAAGAATGTACCACAATGCCCAGCTGTCACAAATCTCACACTCGGGCTGGTGAGACGGCTCAGCTCAAGTCTGACGTCATGTCTGAGGCCCTGGGTTTTATCCCTGGAACACACTTGGTAGGAGGAGAGAACTGACTCCCAAGAGGAATGCCTTGACCACCACACATGTGCCCACACACCAACACTAACATGGGTGCCACACAGGTGTGCTCACACAAATAAAGAAATGTTAAAAAGAAAAAAAAAAAAGGAAACACTGTCACACTCTCTTATACAATTATTTGAATAGAAGCTTTGCGTTTGTATTTTATTATGAGGGCTTCATAACTAAAAATGCACCTCAGAGAGAGACCCCGACAGAAATCAACCTGCCAGTGGCTGTGTCTACTAAATCTCAGTCCTCATTCAATTTTATCTGACAAGCCTGGCTAGGTTTATTTTAGGTTTAATACACCGGGACGATAAAATTTCATCTTCCCTAATATCCACCAACGCTTTTTCAAAACGGATTGAAAGGAATTGCTGAACTGATGGGCCTTAAAAACATCCCAGCTCCTCATTTGGAACTTTTTCCCCAACAATTAAGAGTGATGACAGCCGACGAAACTCTGTTCCCCAGGTCTAAAAAAAAGATAGATTTATTTTTATTTATGTGTCTGTGCGTGCCTACAGGAGTTTATGTGCATCACACGCATTCGAGTACCCTTGTAGGTACTTGAGTGTGTACAGCCAGAAGAGGGTGGTTGAATCCCCTGCAGCTGGCACCCGGTATGGGTACTGGGAACTGAACCAAGGTCCTCTGGGAGCAGGCATACTCAGAACCTCTGTTCCATTTCTCTAATCTCTTAGTCTCAAATTTTTGAACTTCACAGGTCTGAACTTGGTGATAACGCATTCACAGCATTTTGTGTGTGTGTATGTGTGTTACAGGTACACACATGCCAGCGCACACTCACACACCATGTATGCACACATGTGGAGGCCAGACGACAACCTCCCATGTCATTTCTCCGGCACCATCCACCATATTTTTGAGACAGGGTTTTTCACTAACTTGGACAGCAAATGGACTAGTCTGGCTGGGCAGTGAGCCCCAGAGATCTTCCTGTCTCTGCTTCTGCTTCTCAAGGGCTAGGTTTACAAGTAGGTGCCACTAAACACAGATGGCCTTCTTGTTCTTGTTGTTGTTGTTGTTGTTTTGCTTTTTACATACGTGCTGTGGAATCTGAAGTTCCACCTGCTTAAAAGGCAAGCACTTTACCCACTGAGCCCTCTCCCCAGCTTCTTTTCATAGATATTTCAATATCACAGGTTTGGCTTTGTAAATAAAGCACTCAGACTCGTTTCTTTTAGCAACAACAAAAAAAATTCACATCATGGTTGTAACATTCCCAAAAGTCCATTTGTAAGCATGTTCTTTCTCTAGCATGAGTTTCCTCTGAAAAGCAGTTATCTTTTTTAATGTTGTAAAAATGCCTTAAGTGTTTGAAGCCAACCATAATCCTGCTGTCCCCTAAGATCTGAAAATGTAGACCCATGTGTGCTGTGAGCATTGGCTTTCATTGTCAACTTAACCCAACCTAGGATCATCTGAGAAGAGAGTGTCAATGAGGGACTGTGGTTGTGTCTGGGAGGAGTTGTCTTGGTTACTTTAATTGGTGTGGGAAGACACAGCCCACTGTGGGTGACACCATTCCCTTGGAAAGGGGTCCTGAACTGCCTCAAAGAGTGGAGACCCTGAGCGGAGCATAAACGATCAAGTGAGCATATTTGCATTCATTTTCTCTCTGTTCCTGACTGTAGATGTGATATGACTAGCTGTTGAAGTTCCTGCGTTGACTTCCCCCATAGTGATGGTCTATAATCTGGAATTGTAAGGTAAAACAACAAACCCCTCTCTTACCCTAAGATTTTTTTCTTTTCAGAGTATTTTATCATAGCAACAGAAATGAAATGAGAACATCTACTGAGGACAGGGAGTGTGACTCTTCTTTGGGCTTGAAAACTTTTTTAACTTTTTTAGCCACCAAAATAAACCCGGTGCTTTATCATGATAGACAAACTATCTCGGTCATCTTCCATCTGATTTCAGATTCAGGCTGAGTTTCATTATTCATGAGAGTGGATGCAGATGTACATTTCAAATAGTCTCCTTGGAGTCTTTAAACTGTGCCAACTTCTGTCCAGTCTGGCAGCCTTGGCAGTATTTAAACTCATTAACAACCAAGGAAGGGCTCCTTCAGGACACAATGGCGGTTTCAGCTCAGCCATTGTCTTGAGGGTCTTGAGATTCACTACAGTCTGCTTAATTGGCATGGCCCAAAAGCTTGGTTATATTCAGAATGGCTTAGTTTAGTTTTATTGAAGTGCTGGGGATGGAACCAGGAGCTTCACATATGCTGGACAATAACTCTACCACTGAGCTATATCCCTGGCCCTTTATTTTTGAACCAGGGTCTTTTTAAATTATTTTATGTTACATTTTAGTGTGTACGTGTGTGTGTGTGTGTGTGTGTGTGTGTGTGTATGTGTGTCCATGTATGCATGCCATGGCATGTGTGGGGAGGTCAGAAGAGAACATTCTCCTTCCACTGTTGACCAAAATTAATTGAATCATCAGGCTTGGCAATCAGGGCCTTTAATTGATGAGACATCTCCCTGACCTGAAACAGTTCTTTAAGTTGCCCAAGATGGCCTTAAACTCATCCTGAAGCCAGGGCTGATCTTAAATTTTCTCTCCTCTGGCCTTGGCCTCCCTAGTAGCTAGGAGGACAGGCAAATAATACGAGGCTGTGGCTAAAATCTTGGTCTCTTAGCATATACGGAAGGGCTCATGGCAAGCATCTTTCATCCCAGAACCGGGGAAGTAGAGGCACAAGAATCCAAAATTTGAGGTCAAACTCAGCTATATATCAAGTTTCAGGCCAGCCTGGACTCCCTGTCTTAAAAGTTTTTAAATGGCAGGAGCAAATACACTGTCATACCTGTGAATCCCCTGACTAGACATGAATGTTTCGAGTCACTCAGCAAGTGTCGGAAGGACCCACTGTACACAGCAGCAGGTATGTGATACCCAGACTTTCTTGAACATGTCCTAACACAGCCTTGGGCATAGGCAAAGGCAAGTGTCATCCTTGACCTTAGATTTTCTTGTTGTTTCTTCTGTTTCTGTTCTTTACAAACATCTTACTTCCTGCCTTTGAAAATCATGCAAAAAATATTATTAAAAGAAAAGAAAAGGGGACTGGGGAGATGGCTACTGAGTCAGATGCCAGTCACAAAAACATGAGACCCTGGGGTTAGATACCCCACACCTATGTAAAGCTAGACACAATGTCACGAGTCTGTAATCCCAGCATTTCTGTGACCAGATGGGAGGTAGGGGCAGGATAATCCCAGAAGCTGGAAGCCAACTAGCCTGGCATAGGCAATGTGTAAAACAAGGTGACTCTGTTTCCAACAAGGTGAGAGGCCAGGACAGACACCCGAGGTTGTCCTCTGATTTTCAAACATGAGCTGTGACACGTGTGCTCACACTCCCATGTGCACATGTGCACAGACACAGATACATACACACACACACACACACACACACACACACTTTTTTTAAAAAAAGATAAAATGAGAGAAAATACAAGACACCATTCCTCTCATTATTAAATAATCGTATCTCTGAGTCTACTTAATGTAGAAAAGCATAAACAAGAGAAAAAAAATCTATACAAGAGAAAAAGACTATTTAAAAGAGACAGAATAAGAGCCAAAGAGATGGCTTAGCAGTTAAGAGTACTTACTGTTTTGCAGAGGACTGGGATTTGGTTATGTAGCTCACAATGGCCTGTCACTTTAGCTCATAAAAATATGCCACCCCTCTTCTGTCCTTCTCAGGCATCTGCACTCACATTTGTACACACACACACACACACACACACGCATGCACACAAATAAATCTTTTTTTAAAAGAGCAAAACATCATTTTTTTTTAAAGCCCAGAGTTAATATATCATATTTGTCATATGTTTCATGGTTAAGGGACATTCAGAGCTTTAACAAAAGAAATGGTGGAGGAAAAGCATGGCCGGTATAGAAACAGAAACTTCTGGACACTGCTAGAGTAACCAGCCAGCAGGGACAGCCACAGAGAAGAAACAAACAACTCGCAGAGCTGGAAAAGGCCAACAACCAAGAAACCCATGAAAAAGACTTGATCTCATCAGCACCCCAAACTGTAGTGTTTTTAAAGATGCTGTTAGCCAGGAGAAGTGAAATCCCAGCGCTTGGGGGGCAGAGGCAGGAGGATTAGGAGTCCATGGCCAGCTTCACATAAAGGGAGATGAGGAAGGAAAAGCATGGAGGAGAAAAAGAAAAGGAGAGGAGAGAAGAGGAGGTGGGGAGAGGAGGGGAGGACAAAAGAAAAAGAGAGAGAAATTCCTTGAGTAGAATTCTTCACTGAGGGAGTGAGGACCTGACTCAGTGCCTAGAATCCCCCCAGTAAGGTGCTGCAGGTGTAGCTCAGCAGTACCAACATTCCCATGGCTCACAGCGCACTCCCTAGCAGTAAAAGGGGAAGAAAAGGAAGAGAGAGAGAGAGAGAGAGAGAGAGAGAGAGAGAGAGAGAGAGAGAGAAAGGGAGGGAGGGAGGGAGGGAAGGAAGGAAGGAAGGAAGGAAGGAGTGAGTCCCATTTCAGAGAGGAGATGATGAATGCATAAGCAGCCTCATATGAAGTGATTTCAGCCACCAGAGACACCACCAGTCATAAAAGGTTACTGCTGCCTCTGGAATGTTGAGCATGGCTGCTAGGAACTCATACTTTTTATTTGTTCTTATTTATCTTGTGTTTTATAATCCTATCCTATCTCTGCATTCCTTTTATAATGTTAGGCCATAAAAATCATACGTAGAGCAGGGTAACAACTATAAAAACATAATTACCTAGTCATATGCATATATTCTTATCTATATGTATGTATATATACATACATATATATAATATATCTGTGTGTGTTCTTGAAAAAAATGAGCCAAAATATAAATAATAGTTATGGCTAAACGATAAATTTGCTGCAATTGTGCACTTATGGAACTGTCCACATACAGCACTGTGGGTCTATTTCATTTTTAGAGCTACAGAGAAATTAACATGAATTTAACAACTAAAGAGGTTTATGGCTCCAGGGAGCTAATGGGCAAGACCAAGGCTGCCACAGGCCAGGGATGGAGTGACCCGCACAGCTCACATCTGACCTTGGAAGTGAGAACCTTGCCTGGAGACCTTCAAGGGCGAGTGTTAACAACTGACTGTGTCAGCTGGAATAGCCGTTTGTCTCCAACACCAATGTTTCCTCTTTGGAGAGCTGAGGAACAAATAGAGGGCTTTGGCATGCTAGACAAGTATCTTATGGTTGAATGACACTGCCAGACCTTCACTGGTGGAAGCCAGGCAGGTACTTTACCACCGAGACACATCCCTTGCCCCTTAATGGGGGATTCTAGGCAGGTGCTCTACCACTGAGTCACACCCCAGCCCCTCCCTGGGGGATTCTAGGCAGGTGCTCTGCCACTGAGTCACACCTTCAGTGCCTCATTGGGGGATTCTAGGCAGATGCCCTGCCACTGGGCCGTGCCCCTGGACCCCAATCCTATCCCAATTTTTATTTTAAGTGTTCTTGTCTGCCTAGGAATGGCAAGGATATTAGAGCACAGCTGATTGAATGAATGTACACCCTAGAAGGAATGCTACACCAATATCGGAAGAACGAACTCACCAGCCAAGACATGGGCCTCAGACAAATGATGAGAGTTGTTTTCTCTGGAAGTAATCAGACAGAAAGTTCAGCTGCTATTTAACCCTCTTCCTTAGAGCTCTTTTTATCTGTTTTAGCTAATCAATTGAATATTGAAGACTGCATGTTTGGGTGCTTTCTCTTTCTCTTTCTCAAAGACACAGTCTTACAGTGATGACAGGTTGGCCTAGAGCTCAAAGCAATCCTCCTGCCTCAGCTATGTAGGGACAAGGAATGTAGTGCAGTTAGTAGATTGGTAGAGTGTTTGCCTAGCTTGCATAAAGCCCTGGGTTCTATCCCCAGCACCACTACAATAAGCATTATGTACATCTATAAACCCTGAACTGGGGAGGTGGAGGCAGGAGAATGAGTAGTTCAAGGTCATCCTTGGCTATATAGGGAGTTTGAAGACAGCCTGCGCTACTTGAAATCCCATCTCGATGATGATGATGATAGTGATGATGATGATGATAATGATGATGATGATGGTGATGATGATAACTCTATGTGGTTTCTTTTCATATTCCCATGTAAGGCTGGCTGTCCTGCCACCTTCACCAGACACGTCTGAATGGGTAACTATCTGTGTCACACCTCAAGGAGGCAACTATCCTGTCAGTATCATCAACAGGCCTCTCCCAAGACAGTGGGAGGTCAAGGATCATTGTATCTGTAGGAAATAATTACTCATGGTACCCAACCTTGATTTTGGAGCATTCTCCAGAATGGTGCTATCAAGTCTGCACTAACAGTCTAAGATCAGACTGGCATCATGAAAGACCGTACTTCCATTGTTTAACCAACAGAAAACATTTTTTTGAAAAAATAATGGAGGTTGGAAGTTCAAGATCAAGGTATGAGCATAGTAGAGTTCAGTGAACACCCTCTTCTGGGCCTGTGTGTACCTTCTCTGGGTCCTCACACAAAATAGTGGGGTGGGGTGGATGAGCTCTGGCCATCTGTACTTGGAAGGACTGTTAATCCCATTGTGAAGGTCTCGGTCATGGGGCCTCACTTCCTAGAAAGTTCCAGGCTAGTCTGAGCTACTTAGCAAAAGTAGCTTGTCCCAAAAAGACAAGGGGTGGGGCTAGGGAGGTGGCTCTGTCAGTAAAGTGTTTACCACATAAGCAGGAGGACCTGAGTCTGATCTCCAGTACCCAACTGAAAAGGCAAATGTGGTACTAAGTCTGTGACCCCAGCAATGGAGAGGTACAGACAAGGAGGCGCTGGGACTCACTAGTCAGCCAGCCTAAATGACTTAGGAAACCATACGTCCCAATGAGAGACCCTGTCTCAAAAAAGAATAAAGTTCAATGGTGCCTGAAGAATGGTATCTGATGAGCTTGGAAGATGGCTCAGTGGTTAAGAGTACTTATTGCTCTTTCAAAGGACCTGGGTTCATGTCCCAGCACCCACATGTGATTCACAACCACCCATCTATAACTCCAGATCTAACGCCGTCTTCTGACCTCCAAGGGCACCAAGTACTCACATGATACAGGCAAAACACTCACAGCATAAAATGAATGTATCTAATTTTAAAGTTGTAAATGACACCTGAGGTTGACTTTTGGCACCCACATGCACACTCACACATGAGCACAGAAACACACATACACACACACAAACACATGCACACATATTCAAATACCACATAACACATATACATACACACATATATAATAATAATAAAAGAAGGGTAAGAAATCCAATTCAGTGAGAATTTCGCTGGCATAGGATTCCACCCCTAGCACTGAAAAAAAAAAATAATAAACAAGTAAAACAACCTTGGATTAACTCTATCTCAACATAAGAGTTTTTTGACAGATTCAGGAAGAAAAACATTCAGGACCCCTGGAGACCAATCAGTCTCATTTAGGCTCATTTACATAAAATGAATAGCCTGAAAATTAGACTCATCCACTCCACCCTTGAGTGGGGAAACAGTCTGAAATTCACCTATTATTCCTGAGTCGGCAGGGTGAGAATGTTTGGAAATAGATCTCAGCGCAAAAGATAAGGACTTTGTGTGTCCTCCTAAGTTTCTGTTTCATTCTCCCACAGAACTGGGGGTATGTCCAAGGGGGGGCAGCTGCTGATCTGGGCATGAGAGAGGTCAGTTCAACTAGCCAGCAGGAGTACAAAACAAAATGTGCCATGACAGCATGTGTGTCCATAGACGGCATGTGTGTCCATAGATGGAATAGATGTCCATAGACAGCATGTGTGTCCATAGACGGCATGTGTGTCTATAGACGGCATGTGTGTCCATAGATGGTATGTGTGTCCATAGACGGCATGTGTGTCTATAAATGGTATGTGTGTCCATAGATGGTATGTGTGTCCATAGATGGCATGTGTGTCCATAAATGGAATAGATGTCCATAGACAGCATGTGTGTCCATAGCTGGCATGTGTGTCCATAGATGGAATAGACGTCCATAGACGGCATGTGTGTCCATAGACGGCATGTGTGTCTATAGATGGTATATGTGTCCATAAATGGCATGTGTGCCTATAGACGGCATGTGTGTCCATAGATGGCATGTGTGTCCATAGACGGCATGTGTGTCTATAGATGGTATGTGTGTCCATAGATGGTATGTGTGTCCATAGACGGCATGTGTGTCTATAGATGGTATGTGTGTCCATAGATGGTATGTGTGTCCATAGATGGCATGTGTGTCCATAAATGGAATAGATGTCCATAGACGGCATGTGTGTCCATAGATGGCATGTGTGTCCATAGATGGAATAGACGTCCATAGACGGCATGTGTGTCCATAGACGGCATGTGTGTCCATAGACGGCATGTGTGTCTATAGATGGTATGTGTGTCCATAAATGGCATGTGTGTCTATAGGCGGCATGTGTGTCCATAGATGGTATGTGTGTCCATAGATGGCATGTGTGTCCATAGATGGAATAGATGTCCATAGACGGCATGTGTGTCCATAGATGGCATGTGTGTCCATAGATGGAATAGACGTCCATAGACGGCATGTGTGTCCACAGACGGCATGTGTGTCTATAGATGGTATGTGTGTCCATAGATGGCATGTGTGTCCATAGATGGTATGTGTGTCCATAGATGGCATGTGTGTCCATAGATGGAATAGATGTCCATAGACAGCATGTGTGTCCATAGACAGCATGTGTGTCCATAGATGGCATGTGTGTCCATAGATGGTGTGTGTGTCCATAAATGGCATGTGTGTCCATAGATGGAATAGACTTCCATAGATAGCATGTGTGTCCATAGATGGCATGTGTGTCCATAGACAGCATCGCAGAAGTCATAGCGTGTGCTGGGCAACTTTTCCTGGGGCAGCTTTAAGAATCTACACATGATCGGACCTGGTACCGATGACAGACCGAGGAAATGGTTCCACTGAAATCCGGCTCGGTGAACCGATGAGATTACTAGCATTTCTTAAAGGTGAAGGGGTGAGTGGCTACCGCAGCATGGATGACTCAAAGGCAAATGACACATGTGATGCATGAAACCGTATGTAGAACTAGATGTGACAGCATACACATGAGGCTTGCTATGCAAATAGGCCCCAAAGCTGGTGGTGAATTAACACACAAGTTCCAACTCTATGTAGCAGGGCAGTTGAGCTACTAAAATATCTCTCTCTCTCTGTGTCTCTCTGTCTGTCTGTCTCTGTCTCTTCCTCTCTGTCTCTTCCTCTCTCTCTGTCTCTGTCTCAAAAGTGTCTTCTCCCCTCCTAACCATCCCTGCTTGAAAATCTACCCTTTCTTTCTTTCTTTCTTTCTTTTTTTTTTTTTTTTTTTTTTTTGAGACAGGGTTTCTCTGTGTAGCTTTGGCGCCTTTCCTAGAACTCACTCTCTAGCCCAGGCTGGCCTCGAACTCACAGAGATCCACCTGCCTCTGCCTTCCGAGTGCTAAGATTAAAGGTGTGCGCCACCACCGCCTGGCTAAAATCTACCCTTTCTTACTAAGCAAACCCTCTCCCTTCAGCTGCTACTAGCTGCTGTCTTTATCCTCTTCTTTGTTCCTGGACACAATAACCTGCATGGCACTGTGAAATCTCCCAACGTCAGCTCCATGGGCGGAAACCCCACCCCCGTATGAGGTGACAACTCACAAAGGCTGCATGCCTCCTGGAGCCCACTCCAGACAGCTCCACTGAATCCAGTCTGCTCTCCCTGGTAATTGTTTACTGTGCCCATAACCCTGGGGTGGGACCTTGGGAGTCCTAAAGTTTCATTAGCTCCCTCAATCTTGGGGAGAGAGGAGGTTTGTGGGTATGTGTGCTACGTACATTTTTATGTGGGTTGTGCACACAATGTGTGCAGGTACGCATGTGTATGCGTGCATGCAGAAGCCAGAGATCAATGTCGGGTGTCCTCCTGTATCACTTCCCACTTTGTTCTTTGAGACAGGCTCTCCCACCGAACCCAAGCTCTCTCACTGAACCCAGGCTCTCCCAGTGAACCCAGAGTTTACCTATCCAGCTAAGCTGACTAGGCACCCACTTATCTCTGGCTCTCCAGGACTAGTACTACAGTGTGCACCATAGCCCCTGGTTCTTTTATGTGTGTACTAGGGACCTAAACCCAGTCTCCGTGCTTACGTGTATGGTGGGTACTTGACCCGTCTCACTTCCCCGGTCTTCACTTCCTAAATCTTGTGAGCCTCTTAGCTCCCTCCAGTAAAGAATCTTTTTTATTAGTTGTAGAGCAGCAAGACGTGAGATCCAGAGACTAAATAATGTCTGGTCTGTGTAGGTGCCTGAGAATAACGCAAGGTCAGACGGACTGGCCCCAGCAACCACCTGGCTGAGCCTCTGGTCCAGGTGCATGGGGAGATGAGGCTGGCTAGACAGGCCCTGCCAACAGCAGCCAGAATGTCACAACTGGGCACAGAGTCATCCCAACAGCCTGGCACAGGACAGTGAATGCAGGAAGGCACTGCTGGGCGCCTGCTGGTGAGAGGCATGAACTGACGGGGCATGCTGACCGAAGAAGCAAAAATGAGCCTAACCTAAGACGTGAGTTCACCTGAAGGGTGTATTGGAAGAGCCTGTCCTTCACTGCCTAACCTTCACAGAGGCGTGGGGTCAGAGTAGAAGCTGCTGGTGGAAGGGGCTTTTCTCAGTTCCAGATGAAGAAGAGACTTTAAGGATGGTTCAGTGGTTAAAGGACTTGCTGGACAAGCTTAAGGACCAAAGTTCGAATCCCCAGAAACCCCTGTCATGCTGTGACAGACAGCCTGTCATTCTGGCTGTGAAAGGGAGTAGAGACCAGGGATCTCCAGAGAGGACTAGCTAGCTACAGTAGCCACTGTGGTAAGTTCTGGGTTTGACTGACAGACTCTGCTTCAGTGAATAACGTGGAAGAGAGATGGGGGGTGGGTGATTCCTGGCATCAACCTTACATCGCCACAGGTACAAACACACATGCATGCACACCCACACAAGGGTGTGCCCCAACACATGCAAAAAATATACATACATTCACAGGCATACTACACACATTAAAAATGAAAAGAGGGAAGGGGACCCACAATATCAGATATGGCTGACCTATGAACTTTTGGGATGTCGATCTGTGAACTTTTGGGATGCCATGTTCATGTGAGCTTGGAGTTGAATACATCTGGAATGCTCCAAAAAAAAGGTATTGATCTGGGCACTGTGGTGCTTGCCTATAATCCTAGCAGTCAAGAGACTGGAGCAGGAAGCTAGCTAGGCTTACATAGAAAACCATATCTAAAAAAAAAAAAAAAAAAAAAAAACAGTGCCTGAGGAGATGGCTCACTTGGTAAAGTCCTTGTCACACGAGCACGGGGTCCTGAGTTTGATCCCCACCATCAACTAAAACGCTAGATGTAATGGTAGGTATCTGGAATCTAAGAGCCGGGAGGCAGAAATGGAAGGATGGCTGGGGCTTATGGGCAGCCAACCTAGCTTTCTCAGCTAGTTCTAGGACAGTGAGAGACCCTGCCTCAAAAAAACAAGGTAGACAGAGCCTGAAGAACTACACTCAAGATTGTCCTCTGACTTCCATACATGCATACTGGCATATAAGTGTACACACATACACACACACACACACACACACACACACACACACACGTTGAATGAATGATCTAAAGGAGCTTGTCTCCCCAAGAATCACAATTACAGAAAGACTATAACTCATCCCCTGAATCTGCTATCACTGTGCAACAGTGAGGCAGGAGCAGAGCACACCCCCCAGGGTGCACTGGGAACAGAAAGGCAGAAACTTCCGCAGCAAGAGCTCTCACAGAGTCCAAATAATGTTAGCAGTTTCTCCAGGGAACACTCCCATTTGGTGTGAAGGTACCGAAGGAAAAAGCCCGAGAATTAGCATGCATAGGAAGCAGGGCAGGCCAGGAGACGGTTTAGTTGCCAACGCACTCACCACATAAGCATGAAGACCAGAGTTTGATTCCCAGGAAGTGTGTAAACAGTAGAGTATGGTGGCATATGCTCTGCATCCCAACACTGAGGAGGATGAGACAGGGGGATTCCCTGGAGCTCAGTATCTAGCCAGCCTAGTGTATTTGGCTAAGCCAATGAAAGACTGTCTCAAAAAACAACTCCTGGGGACAGCATTAAAACCTGTTCTCTAATTTACACACACACACACACACACACACACACACACACACACACACACACACAGGGCTGGGGGCACAAATCAGTGTTAGAATGACTGCTTAGAATCCCCCACTGAAATGGCTGGGGGTGTAGCCTACCCTAGGCGCAATCCCCAGAACTGAAAAAAGAAAGCATTCATTCATCAAAAAAAAGCATTAATTCTTCCTAAGGGCAGGTCCCAAATTTCCCTTCTTGCTTCATCCCTAGTTCATCACTGAGGCAAGAACTCTTGTTTTGGAAACACACACACACACACACACACACACACACACACACACACACACACAGCTGGTCATTCGCATCTATTATATCAGCACTTGGGAAGCTGAGGCAGCAGACTCTCTGCAAGTTCAAGGCTAGCCTGAATTATACTATGAGTTCCAGACTAGCCTGTGCAACATAGCAAAACTCACTCTCAAAAAACAAAAAAGAGAAGAGAAAATATTGTGTGTGTGTGTTGTGTGTGTGTGTGTGTGTGTGTGTGTGTGTGTGTGTCTATGAATAAATACACAGGGGCAGTGGGAGATTCAAAGATGCCCCTAAGGAATCAAAAAGTAGTCACTTTCCTGTGATAGCGCATATGCAGTGTGGGGTGCAGACCTGGCCTCCACAGGTACCAAAGGCCCAGCAGAAAGGATCCTGCGGAAAAGCAGGAGGACTTCAGCAAGGTGCAGACGCTTGTCAATGAGGCAAGGAAGCCACCTTGAGGAGCCCTTGTCTGAGGGCACCCGAGGGACACTGGTACGTACGTCAGAGGCAGCAGGCAGGGAAGGGGGCCAAGAGGCGACCAGACACCACTGCAGCAAAATGCCCTGCCGGTCACTGTCTTCCGTCTCCACCCCGCCTCCCTGTCCCCACCAGCCAGGAGGGACAACACTGGACAGTGTCCCACAAGCCACTCCAGTCCACCAAGGTACAAAAGACAGCCTAATTTAGTCATCTTCCCTGAAATGACCTTAAACGTCAGGCCTGGAGAAGACGCTGAGTTGGCATGGCAAACTGACTTTGCTCCCTGCCGCAAGGCTCTGTGGGGCCACGGGGTCTCAGGATGAAGTGCCAGGGGGAAAGCAGGGTCCAGTCAAAAGACTGCCATGTGGCATTCATAAGGGGCACCTGCCAGCACTCTCAAACCTCAGGATTCTGTCCTGTCAAGCTGTCTCAACTGCCTCCCTGGTGATACCCACTCACTGTCTGTCCTCCATGTCATTCTTTAACCGACGTTGACTTCTCTTCAGGGTCCAACTCAAAGACTTGCAGGCCTTAAAATGTACAAAGAGTTGGGCATGTTGGCACACACCTGTCATCCGAGCACTCAAGAGGCTGAGGCAGGAGGATTATGAGAACAAGACCAGTCTGGGTTATATAAGTTCAAGGCTAGACTAGTCTACCCGGCAACTTCAAGCCTGACCTATATAATTCAAGAGTCATCTTGGGCTATACAACAAGACCTTGTCTCAAAAAAGCGGGGGGGGGGGGGGGCAGAGGGAGGGGGCAGGGAGACATTATCAAAAATCAGAGTAACACTGAATAGACAGAGGCATCTAGCAAGAGTAATCATTTTATTCATGGATGGATGATTCAATAATACTGGGGAATATTAATGCCCATTTTAAAAGTAACAATATAGTTAATTAGAGAATATCTTAGCATAAGCCAAAAGTAATATGAGATGGATTTAAAAGTTTGATGAGGACCTGGAGAGATGGATCAGCACTTAAGAGCACTTGCTGCTCTTGCAGAGGGCCTGGATTTGGTTCCTAGCATCCATGTGGGTTCAGAGCCATCCATAACTATGATTCCAGGGGATTCACTGCCTTCTTTTGACCTCTGTAGGTTCCAGGTGCATACAGACATACGTGCAAGCAAAACACTCATACACACAAACTAAAAATAAGGATTTTTAAAAGTTTGAGGGTGGAAATATATAGTAGACTCCTGGCTAAAAATTTGCAAACCAAAAAAAAAAATCTTATTTCTCTTCTCTCATTCCTAAAAACGCTGCTAAAATAAGAATGAAAAATGGGTGGGTAGGGGAAGGAGTCCTTTAAGCTACAAGGACAAAGAAGAATGAGGAGAGACTCCAAAGGAGAAGTGGAAGGTAGACTGCAGACGGACTAGAGACCACAGGCTGTGATGAATTCTGTGCCTGTCCAGGGTTGCATCAGAAAGGACGAAGACACTGGGCCAAGACACCGAGAGGCACACATTGGCACGTCCGGTCTGGCCAGAGCCACAGGAGGCTGAGACAGAGCCCTATCCTTCGCCCTCGGAACCAGTGCCTTCTCCCGTGTGTCCTCTGTCCCCAAGTGGCCCACAGGTCATTGAAAGAGAGGATGAGAGAATACAGAGCGAGAGAGAAGTACCCTCAGAGGACACCAACTTGGGGACTAGTCTATGCCCAGAAGGGGTTATGGCTGGACCACCCTCCCAGGGCTGGATGCAGAATTCCAATATCCAAGCATATTCCTGACTCCGTGGCTTCACAGCACAGTTCCCTGGGCTGCCAAGAGGCTGCTCTGTGTGTTCAAAAATCATTTAATTTAATACCAATTGCTTTTGTAGCTATGGACTATGTAATTAAAAAGGAAGGAATCTATCATTTGTAAATAGAAATAAAGGCAAATGTTACATATGCAATCCTGAAAGTGAGTGTGCATTTTTGTTTGTTTGCTTGTTTTGTGAGGGTGTTTTTGTTTCCTCTTGGTTTGGTTTTGGCTTTTAGAGGGTCTTATTGTGGTGTGGGGAGTGTGTGTGTGTGTGTGTGTGTGTGTGTGTGTGTGTGTGTATTCACATATTCTTGTATGCATGTGTGTGTTCTTATGTATGCATATGCAGCTATTATGTGTCAGTCAGAGGTTAATGGCAGGTGTCTTCCTCAATCTCTCCCTCATCTTATTTTTGGAGACAGAGTCTCTCATTGTACCTGGATCTCACATGTTAGGCTAAGCTAGCTGGCCAGTGAGCCCCAAGGGTCCTCCTGTCTCTGCTCCCAGTGTTGGGCTTACAAGTGCACACCACCCTATATGGCTTTTTTATATAAGTGCTAAGGATGGAACCCAGGTCCTCATGTACACCCAGTAAGCAGTTTACCATCTTCCCAGTCCCTTAACTGCTCACAATGAAAACAAAAAACAAAAACAGCAAGGTATGATGTTAAGCTTGCAATCCCAGAACTGGGGAGGTAGAAGCAGAAGTACCCCTGTGACTTATTGGACAGAATCAACTTGATGAGTTCTAAACCAGTGAGAGACCCTGTCACATAAAAGGATGGGCCGGTGAAATGACTCCATGGGGAAAGGCACTTGCCAGTAAGCCTGACCACCTGAGTTGGATCCCTAGGACTCACATGGTGGAAAGAAAGAACCAACCTCTGACCTCCATTATAATGCCCAAACATAAAAATAAATAAGCAAATGGAATCAAAACAAAAAACCTAGGCAGGACCTGAGAAAACACAGAGGCTGTCCTCTATGTTCCACATATGTACATGCACCTTCACATACATGTGTACACATGAATGCACTCACACAAACAATGGTATTTCACCATGCAGAAGAGTATTTCCCTCTGAGAAAGATGGCAAATTCTGTTTCCCAGTGGTCTGCTTGCAGCACCAGCCTGCTTGATGCTGCTTGTGACTGAGTTTCGAGGACTATTTATACAAATCACTTTCTCTGCCCTCACCTCCCTCTAGTAATAACTGAATGATCTAGAAACTTCACTCAATCCATGAGAGGAGTTCCTGCCTTAAGGGGCCCCAGTATGAATGACAGGATTTCAATGCTGCTGATGGCTTTATTCATCAGTTCAAATTCCTCAATGAGTTCCTTTAAGAAACACCTTGATTTTACTTTGTCTAGCCTCATGCTTCTTTGTCTGAAGAATTCAAAGTATTGAAAGAAGCTGTTTAGTGAACACACTTCCTTGCCTTTCTTACCACCCACCCCTCTAGTCAAAGAGGCACCTTACTATTATTATCACCATCTTCTACTGCAGATGACAAAGGGTGACTTGAAGGGAGAACACCTTATAAACCAAAGTAAGTTGCTTCTTCCCACGCTGACATCCAGGTCATACCACTCCAGAAGACCAGGTGTCCAGATCAAGCCCCACAGTAACGGCCTCCAAATGAATTAGGATTTGAATATAGGACCCTCAGAGGCCCAAGTATGAGCTCTCAGCTTGCTGTTCTAGCCAACATGCCTGCCAGGTCCACTTTACCATCAAGGACTCTAACCTTCTGGAACTGTAAATCAAAAATGAAGAAAAAGAAGGAGGAGGATGAGGAGGAGAAGGAGGAAGAAGAAAAGGAAGGAGAAGGAGGAGGAGGAGGAGGAGGAGGAGGAGGAGGAGGAGGAGGAGAAGAAGAAGAAGAGGTGCACAGTTTGGAGAGGAAAAGGCCATTTGCAAGCTTAATGCTCAGCCAAGGCTTGTGCTAGAAGAGAGGGTGCAATTGCTAAAGACCTAAATGTTATTAAGGAGAGGCATTGGAATAAAGGGAAGGGGTCCTCAGGCCAAGATCCCACCCAGCTAAGCTTCCAACTTGTGAAATTAAAAGTCGCAAGGACTTTCCTATTCCTAAAAGCTTCTGCAAATGTGGTCCAAAGGGGCCAGTCTGTCCTAAACTAGCATCGGAACTTGGCAGTGTCATCCATGTAGCAAGGATGCACACATCAGGGGATAATGGAATCCTGTTCTCTTCTTTCAAAGAGACACTGGGGCAAGGGAATTTGTGGCAGAGCAGTTCCCACATGGAGACACGGTTGAAATTGGGAGACTATGGGGACTTTTGAAGTTGGACTGAATGCATTTGTATTATGATATATATGGACATGAGTCTAGGTGGGGGGGAAGTTAGTGTGAATGAAAATGTCTCTCATAGGATCTGGCATGTGAATCTATGACCGCCAGTTGGTGGCACTGTTGGGGGTGGCTTAGAAGGTATGACCTTGCTGGAGGAAGTATGTCAATGAGAACAGTCTTGGAGAGTTTAAAGACTCAAGACATTTTGAGTTTGCACTCAGCTTCCTGCCTACGGGTCTAGGTGAAGCTATCAGCTTGCTGTTCCAACCACCACGTCTGGCACCTCTGCTTTGCCATCATGGACTCCAACCCTTTGAAACCCTAAGCCCAAATAAACTCTTTCCTCCATAAACTGCCTTGGCCATAGCAACAGAAAAGCAACTAACGTACCTGAATCAAGGTGTGAAACAGGCATTTAGTAACAACTGTGGAGAGGACTCATACTCACCACACCAAGTCCTTTCCCTGTGACTTAGGAAAGAGATGAGAAACATGACTTCCTGTTGGTACAGAGAGCCTGATTTCCTCTCAGGAGAGATGCCTTCTAAAATCCTTTGTATTTTATAACCCTACAATCCCACGTTTCTTAAAGTGTTACCTGGAATAAGCCAGTAAGCATCAGAGGAAAGGAATAGGTAAGGGTTATTAAATAGAAAATAGATATCTTAGTTTCAACATGGGGCCAAGGTCAAAGCCATGGGAAGGTCAAACTCAACCGTGCCTTTCAATGTCCCAGAGCTTCTTGGCAAAGCAAAGACACAGAGGTCTGTTACTTTGATGGGATTTTTAAGGCAGCAGAGGTGGGTTAGAAGAGCTAGGAAGCCAAACAGAGGGATCGGGAGCCCTGTTTCAAACCAGTCAGAAGCAAATGGAAGGTTCTAGAAGATCTGAATGGCGTTATTCAGCTTGTGCTTTTTGAGCAGGGATCTGGAAGAGGCTGGAGGTGGATTTAGAAAAAGTGAGTGTGGTAGAAACAAGCCTCTAAATGTGGGAGGATGAGGCAGGATGATTTTAAGTTGAACCTCAACCTGGGCACAAAATGAGACGTTGTGAAAAGAAAATGAAACAATAGGAAGGTGGGGGGAGGGGGAGAAGGAGGAGAGAACATGAGAAGGAAAGGGAAAGAGGAGAAAGGTGAGAATAAGGTGGGGGGAACTAGGAGTTGGCTCAAGTTCAGGTAAAAAAGCAGCCACATCAATGTAGTCAGAACACGAAGACCATGCCACAAGACTGACATGATGACTCTACATACATAACAGGAGAGCCAGAGAGAGGCAATAAGGTTCTTATTCTGAGTGTAGGAGCTGGGGGCTTGAAGCCACACACCATTCTGAGGAACATGATAAAACCCCCAACTGTCAACACCCTCATTCCCTTGGTCCAGTGTATCCATGCTGTATACACTACCCTCTCATCAATTGCTTAGTCCTATCTCCGTTATCAGATTACTGTGCTATAGCACATCCACATTGTATATGCTACCCTCCTATTAATCATCCAGTAAATACCTCAATTGTCACCTAACAGTTGTTGCCCGGTATCTCTGTGCTATATATACTACCCTGCTGTTAGTCACTCAGCAACCATCTCAATTATCAGGTCAGTTTGTGCAACACATCCACACTGTCCCTGCTACTCTCTTGTATTAGTTACTTTTCTGTTCCTCTAATGAAATATCATGAGCAAAAGCAACTTATAGAAGAGCTTGTTTGGGTTTAAGGTTCCAGAGGGAGGGGTCGCCATAGCCAGGCAGGAGACATAGCACATGGGCAGGAGAAAAAGCTGGCTGATCACATTTCATTCACACACAGGAAATTGAGAGAGAGACAGAGAGAGAGAGAGAGAGAGAGAGAGAGAGAGAGAGAGAGAGAGAGAGAGAAAGCAGGAAGTGGGGCGGGGTTATAAACCCCCAAAGCCCACCCCCAATGTTGGGCATGCTCCAGCAAGGCTCCACCTCCTAAAGGCTCTATAACCTCCCAGAACGGCACCACCATCTGGGAATAAAGTGTCCAGAGACATGAGTCTGTGGGGGACACTTCTCATTCAAACCACCACACCCCTTCATTAGTCAGTGGTTATCTCAGTTACCATATCAGTCGCCATTCAGAGCATCCATGATGTATACACAAACCTCTTGTTAGTCATTCGGTAGTCATGTCAGTTTATAGACTGTTGCTTAGTGCCTCCATATCATATAGGCTATCTTCCTGTTAGTCACTCAGTTCCCAGATTCGCCGCTGTCCAGCGTATTTACACTGTCTATGTGTCTCACTGGTTAGCCCTCGAATAGCCACCCTAGTCATCAAGCTGGCAGTTGTTCAACGAGTCACGCTGTATATCTTACTTTCTTGTTAGTCACTCAGCAGCCATCTTGTTAATCAAGCTGACTATCCTTGCATAGTTATGTAACCGCTATTTTACTTACTAATGGCCTCCAAGTGCAGTGCCAGTGATACCGGCAGCTTGGAGCTGCCCAAGGAAAGCCACATTATGCTTCTTTTAAGTGAGGAAGTAGAGGCCCTCCATGTAATAAGGAAAGAATAAAAGCGATACGTTAAGGTGGCCAAGAGCAGGGTGAAAAAATGAATCTCTCGCACGAGACCGAGAAGGAAGAGAAATCTGTGCTGCTTGCTCTGTTGTCAATCAGGCTATAAAACTTACAGCCATAAATGTGGAAAGGGCAGGTGGACCTGGGGGCACAGGCCAGTCAGCTCAGTTAAGTCGGAAGAATTGCAAGTTGAAAGCCAGCCGGGGCTACACAGTGAGTTCAAGGCCAGCCTCGGCAACTTAGTGAAGCCTTATTTCAAAACACAAAAAACCTGGAGTGTAGCACAGGAGTACGGTGTTTGACTAGCAAGCCCTGTATTCAATTCCCAGAGCCAGAAAAAAAAATAAATTTGTGGGTAGAAGACAAGAAAAGAAAGTGTGTTTTGATGGTTACCATCATTCTTGTATTTTAATGGTGGTTATGCTGATCTCTCGCTGTGCATTAAGTTATGAGTTACATTTTATCATCGCATGTATATAAAAGAAAAAATATACATACAAGCTCAGTATGATCTATAGTTCCAGGCATCTCCTGCATGGGGGGTCTTACAACAAATCCATCAAGGTAAGTAAGACTGTTATGCCTAAATTTCCCACAGTTCTGTATCCACGTCTATAAAAACAACAGTTATCCCAGTATCCACCTCACAAGGTTGTTAAAAGGATTAAATGCGCTAATGTATGGGAATTACTTAGAAAAGGCTGCTTATATAACCAGCTCCAACTGCACCATCAGCATCCTGAAGCCAACTTCCTCGTGCCTCCTGAGTGTCCTCTTCCAATTAAAGAGAAAAACACCCAATCTGGACCATTAGAGTGCCCCAAAGTTGACCCTCCCCATCTTCATCACAAGTGAGTTTACAAAGCAAGACATGGACAAGAAAATGACCCTGTCCCTAGGGTGGTGGTGCATCCCTTTAGTCCTAACACTAGGGAGGCAGAAGCAGGCAGGTGGATCTATGTGAGTTTGAGGCCAGCCTGGTCTACATAGAGATCTCAAGGCATTCTAGGCTACATAGTGAGATGCTGTTCAAAAAAAAAAAAACAGTCAATTATTACAGACTCAAGTTTAAAGGAGTGTGATGGGGTTTGGGGTCAGCAGTTAAGAGCATGTACTGTTCCTGCAGAAGACCTGAGTTCAAACCTCACGCCTAGGTCAGGTGACTTACAACTACATTTAACTCCAGCTGCAGGGAGAGCTGACGCCCTCTGCTGGATTCCGTGAGCACTTGCATGCATGCGCACGTAACTCTCACAAAGACACATATCCATAAAGTTAAAAATAAAATGTTTAAAAAAGACAAAAAAAAAAGTGGGAGGAAAAGGTCTGCTAAATACACTTTATTAGTCATCCCAAGCTGAGTGCATCACGGCTGGGTAATAAATGCCAAAGAGCATCAGTAGGTACTGTTCTTACAAGGGGTTTAATGAATTTGCAATACCAATTCCTGCACTTATGAAGTATTTTTTATTTGCTTCCATGATGGGAGAAAATGTTTGGGGTCGGAAGCATGGTGGTTTTGTGCCAAGCCAGGAGTAGAGTTTCACCTGCAAACCTCTACCAAGGTATCAGGCCTAAGCAAAGAGCTTCATTGTATTGAGGTGGGTGGGGTTGTTTGAGGGAGGAGATGGAAAAAAAATCGTAAGTGTAATTCACAGAGATACGTGTCTCCAGTCACAGGTACCTGTAACGTGACTGTACCCAAAGTCTTTCTGGATGTTTCTGTCTCACCTGCACCCAGAGCAACATCACAGGGGAGTTGGCGACCTCCCCCCCCTCCAGTCTTCACCACAGCCCACTTACCCTGGTCCAGGATGAGCTTGGTTTAATGGGCTCTGGACAGATCACCCTGGGTCTATTTCTTTTTTTTTTTTTTAAAGATTTATTTATTTATTATCTATACACAGTGTTCTGCTTGCTTGCATGTACCTGAACACCAGAAGAGGGCACCAGATCTCATTATAGATGATTGTGAGCCACCATGTGGTTGCTGGGAATTGAACTCATGACCTCTGGAAGAGCAGCCAGTGCTCTTAACCTCTAAGCCATCTCTCCAGCCCCCCTGGGTCTATTTCTTATAGTAAAAACCAAGTGGTAGGCCTGGCATGGTGGCACACGCCCTTAATTCCAGCACTCGGTAGGCAGAGGCAGATGTGTCCCCGAGTTCAAGGCCAGCTTGGTCTCCACAGTGAGTTCTAGGACAGTCAGGACTACATAGAGAGATCTTGTCTCAATTTTAAAAAAAAGTGTTTGTTTCTTACATCCTGCCCTCTCTCTCTTTCTTACTTGTTGTGCACTAGATTGGGCCCATCAACATTTTGTCATGTAGTGAGGAGGGGCTCGTGAGGATGAGCCCTCCCTGAAGATGTATACACAGTTAATGGTTGCTAGGGGGAGAGACTTAGGAAGTACTGCCCATCCTGGAGGATCTGTATATACAGTTAACAGTACCTAAGGGGAAGATACTCACGAGGCTGAGGATCTATATATAGGTAGTTAATGGTTATCAGGGGTGGGAGGTCATAATCTTCAGTGATGTAGCCACCAGTAAGTTGCCTGTGCCTCTGTAAAAAACCCATCACTCATGCTTCTATAAGCAACACTAGTTACATTCAGTGTGTCTGTCTGTCTCCTCCTCCTCCTCCTCCTCCTCCTCCTCCTCCTCCTCCTTCTCTCTCTCTCTCTCTCTCTCTCTCTCTCTCTCTCTCTCTCTCTCTCTCTCTCTGTGAGAGGCGGGGGAGAGAGGTGGGGGACTAGTTGGGAAGAGGAAGGGGATCAGCAGGAGCAGGAAGGAAACAAGAGGGGATGATGTGATGGGGGTCAATACAGTTAAAATGCATTTATACACATCAATGATGCTAACGATCTCATGAGATGACAGTGATTCCAGAAGCCCTTCACAGGAGGCTCAGTATCCAGGCAGATGGCCCTCCTGCCCCTGCACTTTGTTATATCCAGGGTAGTCCACCACTATTGGGCATGTGGTATGCTTCCACTTCTATTCTCCCCAAGACCAAAATTCCCTGTGTCTAGGAAACTTGTGTCAGATCCCTTTGGAAAAAAAATAGATACTAAGAGCCATAGATCTCAACATTGGCTGCTCCATGAGGCTCATGGAGGAGCTATAGCCCAATTTGTCTATCCACCTACGAAGATTCTGATGTCACTGGTGTTGGGGGATGGTAGTAGTACTAAAACCTAAAGCTTCCCTGGAGTGGGCTGGATTTAATGTTCAGACACTTTAGAGAATTGCTGAACTCAAATGTCAGCTAAAGATTCCAATACTAGTGGCTGGGGATATGGCTTGGTGAGTTTATAAAGTCTTGCCACACAAGTATGAAAATCTGAGTTGGAACCCCAGAACCCATGTGAAGAAGAAGAAGAAGAAGAAGAAGAAGAAGAAGAAGAAGAAGAAGAAGAAGAAGAAGAAGAAGAAGAAGAGGAAGAGGAAGAGGAAGAGGAAGAGGAAGAGGAAGAGGAAGAGGAAGAGGAAGAAGAATTCTGTGTGGAGGCAGAGACAGGTAGGCTCCTGGATCCTGCTGGCTACCCAGACTAGCCTAACTGATGAGTTCTAAAATTATCCTAGCCACTGAAAACAGCCACACCCACTCCCTGCTCTACATGACTCCAAGTCAGAGAGGCCAACATCCCTCTTCAGGCAAAACTTTCACACAGGTATCTCCAAGCCTATGGACCTCCAGGCCCCGAGCTGGAAGTCCAGAAAGCTTGATGGGGCCCTGACAAGTGTTCGATGGCCTTGGTCTCTCTGGTGTATGAGATTTTGAGTCAACTTGTATCATACCTCATGATTCCAGAATGACACTGAAATCTCAGCGTGGACCAAGGAGAATACATCAATACCATTTATCCCTCCTTTTAATATATGGGATGCTGGGGTTGTAACTCAGTCAGTAGAGTGCTTGCCTAGCATTCATGAGGCCCTGTATGCACCACACAAACTGGGCATGGTGGTACATGTCTGACATCCCAAAACTCAGGAGGTAGAAGCAGGAGGATCAGGAGTTCAAGGTCATTCTTGATACAATGGAAAGTTTGAGAACATACCAGGATCCATGAGATTATTTCAAAACCTCATAAGATAAAATATGGCACTCTTCTCCATTGTCTACTAGCCTGTGAGGGCCCCAGGGGATTCTACATGGAGTTCCAGAAGGCTAAAGAGAACTAATTTGTAATCTTGTTGGGTGTTGAGAACCAGATAACTTAAAGGCTTCAATAGTCAGCCATACTGGATCTATCAGAACTCAGGAATGCAGTGGCACCCATTCAACAAACTTGAAGGTTGGGTCATGATGGGCAATGAGAATCTTCCACAGCTCCCCTTCACTTTGACTGCCAAATGACTTGGGAAGGAAAGGAGGGACTGGGGACAGCCCACAAAACGGGCTTGAAAATACCATATCCATCTTAAGAAATCCACAGTCTTCCTCAGCTTTTTATCCCGTGATTCACCCAAATGAGAAATGAGGAAGTGTTTTAACTGCTGTCACAAACTCAGGCCCAGGGTCACTGAGCTCTGTAATAAGTGAATTACAAACGTTGAAGGCAAGACTTTGTGAATGTCCATCTCAGACACACTAACCTACTCCCCTGGGCAACTTACGAGCCCTGCTTATATCTTAGATTTTATTGTTTCATTTTTTTTGTTTTGTTTGTAGTTCTGGGAACTGAACCCAGGGCCTCTCACATGCTAGGAAGGCATTCTACGAGCCCCTTACTGGGGGGATTCTAGACAAAAGCTCTCCCATGCTAGTTCCTCACTGGGGAATTTTAGGTAGGGGCTCAACTGATTTTGAAACAAAGTCTCGAACCCAGGATGGCCTTGAACTTACCACCCTCTTGCCATAGCTGACCTGAGAGGCCTGCATTGGCATTCCTGATGCATCTTTATTTTTCCATCAATAAAGTGGGGAGGGGGGAATAGTAAATATATGAGATAGGGTAGTACTCTCGGGGCTGCTGTGATTCTGTGTGCCTTGCTAGATACAGAGTGTGTTCTTATGCGCATCTGTATAAAATGAACCGTCAACCATAGATCAGATTAAAGGCAGAGCAACTGATTTTTTCAAATGAGCAGCAGGAACGCCAGAGGCTGCAACACACCATCAGTGTGCAGTGCAGATGTTTGCGGCTATAAAGATGTTTACACTGCAATTAGGCCTGTTATCAGTACACACACAGATTACGCCTGTGGAATGGATGAAACTCACACACTGTCCCGCTTTTCATCATGTTTGAAGTGGCTCCCTAATTCTTGAGTTTGCTTAAATAAAATCATTTTCCACTCACAGAATCACAGGTGAGTGGAGAAAAAGAAGCCCTGTCGGAGAGTGGACCTACAAGACCAAACACGTGCCCCTTAATCATCGTGATCCTGATTTTCCCTCTACGCAGCGAGGTGACTAAGTTCCCTCCACGATGAAGTGGCATTCTCGGTTGGGGAGATGGTCCAGCCATTCAATCAATTGCCACACAAGCACAGAGACCCGAGTTTGATCTCTACAGCCCACATAAAAGCCAGACCCGGTCGCATCCATAGGTCCAGTCCTCCTACAGCAAGAAAAGCAGGGAGAGGAGAATTCCAGATGCTCATAGAGCAACTAGCCTGCTGTGCAGCACCACAAGGAAAGAGAGAGTGCATCAAAACAAGACAGAAGGTGGGGACCCACAGCTCAGATTGTCCTATGACCTCCACACGCTCACTGCAGCATGCTCATACCTGCATGCGCGTGCGCGAGCGCGCGCGCGCACACACACACACACACACACACACACACACACACACACACAGAGAGAGAGAGAGAGAGAGAGAGAGAGAGAGAGAGAGAGAGAGAGAAGCTCTGACAAGTTTCCTGCACTGTGGTGATTAATATTGATTGCCATCTTAACAATATCTAGGATCACCCAGGAGATAAGCTATAAGCCTCTGGGCCTGTCTGTGAGAGAGTTTCTTAACTGAGGTAGGATGACCCAGCTTGAATGAGGGATGTCACCATCACATGAGCTGAGCTCCCAAGCTAACAGAAAGGAGAAAGCGAGCTGAGCACCAGCATCCATCTCTCTCTGCTTCCTGACTGTGGATGCCATGTGACCAGCCGCCTCAGTCTCCTGCCACCATGCCTTCCCCGCCATGATGGACTTTATCCTCAAACCGGAACCACAATGGACCCTTCCTTCCCTCCTTAAGCTGCCTTCATTGGGTGTTTTGATACAGCAGTGAGGAACACACATGCATTCATTTTTCCCTTAAGCAAGAAACAGTGTGAGTGTGTGTGTGTGCGCGCGCGCACACGCGCGCGCGCGTGTGTGTGTGTGTGTGTGTGTGTGTGTGTGTGTGTGTCCTAGTTGCTCATCTACTGCTGTGATAAACATCATGACCTTTCCTTGGGAAGAAAGGATTTATTTAGATTTCACCTTCCAGTCCATCACCCAGGGAAGCCAAGGCATGAACTCAAGCCAGTAGCTTGAAGCAGAAACTGCAGAAGAATACTGTTTACTGGCTTGTTCTCCATAGCTTACTCAGCTTTCTTATATAGCCCAGACCCACCTGCCCAGGGGATGGCACCACCCACAGGGGGCTTGGCCTTCTTACACATCCCAAAGGGGCTGGAGAGACGGTACAGTGGTTAAGAGCCCCTGCTCTTCTTATAGAGGATCTGGGTTCAGTTCTCGGCACCCGTATGGTGGCTCACAACTATCCTTAATTCCAGGACCAGTGGATCCAGCACCCTCTTCTGGCCTCCATGTATACTAGGCAAGCATACAATGTACATATATACATACAGGCAGAACACTCATACACATTAAATTAAAATAATAAATCTTTTTTTTAAGGAAAGAAAAAACCCCACAGAATTGTCCATAGGTTAGTCTGATGGAGACGATTCCTTAATTGAGGTTCTCTTCTAGTTTGTGTCGAGTTGACAAAAATTAACCAGCACAGTGAGTAATTAAAATAAGGCTAGGAAAGGAAAGTGACGGTTTGAATGTGAAGTCTCCTCCATGGGCTCCTGTGTTCAACATGTGTTCCCTGTCTGGGCAGAGAGGGGGTTGGTGCATTTCTGGGACAGAGAGCCTAGGTGGTAGACATAAGCCAGTGAGGCAGGCCTTGAGAATTCTAGCTCCACCAAGCTGTTTCTTGGTCTGCCAAAGTGTGTGAACAAGACAGAGTAGGAGACCCACCGCCATCAACCGCCACCAGCCACCATGCCTTCCCTGACACACTAGGCTGCTCCTCACACACCGTGAGCCCAAATAAACTGTTCCTCCACTAAACTGTTTCTGTCAAGTGTTTGGTCAGAGTCCAGGACGGAACTGCCGGATTGCAGAATGAAAGTCCACTCCAACGCCGCTTGTGATATGTATACTGAGTTGTGGACATAAATGTCTGACCCACAAGACCCTGTCCTAATTTGGCTTCTGTTTCTGTGATAAACTGCTCTAACCAAAAGCAACTTAGAGGAAAAAGGGTGTACTTCATCTCACGCTTCCAGGTCACAGTCCATCATTGAGGGAAGTCAAGGCAAGAACCCGAAAGCAAGCCTTCTTGCTATTCCACAAAGCATGACCTCTGGCCAAGGAACTTGCTCACACCGAAGGAAGTATAACAGGAACCATGAAGATGCTGTGTGCTAGCTTGATCACAGACTCATTCCCAGGTAGCTTTCTTATAGAGCCCAGGCCCACTTGCCTAGGGAGTGATACCACCAATGGTGGGCTAGGCCCACCCATCAGTTAATAGTTAAGACAGCGCCCCAGAGCCATGGCCACGGCCAATCTGACCTGGGCAATTCTTCAGCTGAGGTTTTCTCTTCCTGGGCAGTTCTATTTTATATCTACGTGACAATCAAAACTGACCGGCACACCTCCAAACCTAGTGTGTTCTGAGACGACAATTATCACAGGGCAACAGATAGGTCATCCAAACACACGCCCATGCCTCCGAGTGACAAGCACTCTGTATTTTTCTTTTTCCTGTTTTCCAAAGATAGTATTCCACTATAATAAATATGTCAGCAACATAATTAGCTTTAGCGCCTAATTTGTTTTCCTATTGCCAAACTTTTGTTAATGAAAAAGTGCCAATGATTTGTAGTTACGATACTGACTTTGGGGCTCCTGCACTAGAACAATAATGTGTAATGTTCAGAGATGAGTTTTTTAATGAATATTTAATTGTTCTACTCTTTATAAGTATAAATTATGCTTTCAGTAAACACTGTGAGTACCAAGAAGGCAGCAAATTTCATTTCTCTCTGCTCATTTGTGCTTTTAAGTTCCCTAACAATTTGTTTAAGGGGTGAAAAATCATCCAAGTTTCATACTCTCATAGGAAGGAATTCCAGAAGTGATTTGGGGGGAAGTAACTTGTTAGAGCAAGCTTCTAAATCAATGAAATCAAGGTGTGAGGAGTTTTTTAAAGACTTGTTTTATTTTTAATTTTAAGCATTGTGTATGTCTATGTGGGAGTTTGGGGGTGTGTGCATGTGAGGGCAATGTCTGCAGAGGCCAGAAGAGGATGTCAGATCCCCTGGAGCTGGAGTCATAGGTGGTTGTGAGCTGCTCAGTGTGGGTGCTGGGAACCAAACTGACGTCCTCTGGAAAGAGCAGCAATAGCTCTTAACCACTGAGTTATCTCTCCAGCCCCAAGACTGTGAGGATTTTAATATGTACACACACAAAAAGAACTACAATATAAGTGCCTGAAATGCTAATGGTCTGGAGAGCGAACATTAGACCGGCACTTTTGTTTCTTACTGTAACATCTCTATATTGTCTTGATTTCTATGTAAAAACAAAAGAGGGTCTAGGTTAAAAAGAGTTTCTGAAAAAATAAGGCTGCTGGGTGATCTGGGTGTGATGGAGCTGAACTACAATCAATCCCGGCACTTGGGAAATGGGGGCAGAGGAGTCAGAGAGTCAAGGTCAGTCACAGCTTCTTGAAGAAAGTTTGAGGAGCCTGGACTGTGAGACATCCTGTCTCAAAAAGAAAAAAGAAAAAGAATATAAGTAAGTAAGTAAGTAAGAAAGACCATTGAACTGGGCATTATGGGCTATACCTGTGCTCCTAGCACTCAGAAGACTGAAGCAGGAGGAGCAAGGATTTTATGTCAGTCTGTGGTCCATAGTAAGACCCTGTCTCAATGAAGGAAAAGCTTATTTCATTTGTGTGTGTACATGTTTATGCTCATCCATATGGAGGCCAGAGAATAGCCTGTGCTATCCTTCTTTGGAATTTTTGTCCACTTTGTTTTTTGAGCCGGGGTCTCTCACTGATCTGGAACTCACCATGGAGGACAGTCTGGCTGACCAGGGAGTCCCGGGCATCTTCCCATCTCCACCTCCCCAGAGCTGTGATTACAAATGTGCTCTACCATCCCTGGCTTTCTCACATGAGCTCTGGAAATCAAACTCAGGTCCTCATTCGTGCAAGGCAGACATCCTCCCAATGCAAGAGAAGTGTACTTTCTAAACTAAAAATTCTTTCTAAAAAGTTAAAACAAACTAAAACAAGGGACCATGCACTGGGGAGCCAGGGCAAAATTAGCATCAAGTATCTTCTGTCCCATGAATTTTTGACATTGAATTTTCAGAACAGGGCTAAATAGATGTTTCGGCGGACAAGAGCACTTGCTGTGAAAGCTAGAGGACCTGGGTTCAAATCCTCAGTGCCCACATAAAAGCTGGGATGGCCACACGTGTACCTGACATCCCAGAGCTGTTGGGTGAGAGGCAGGTGGATGCTAGTCACCCACTAGCCAGACAGTCTCCAGTTCAGACTCTGTCTCAAAAGCTAAGGAAGAGAACAACAGAGGAAGAGATCTTATGACCTCTGGCCTCTGCATGTATGTACATGGTGGATACACCCATACACAGAGTCCATAACACACACACACACACACACACACACACACACACACACACACACACACACACAAATATATCTTTTTTAAAAAGAATTCAAAAGAGGCCAGGTGTGACGGCTCACACGTCATCTCTACAGTTTGGGAGGTGGGGTTCAGAGGATTACAGCAAGTTCAAAGTCAGCCTGGGCTATATACTAAGACCCTGATTCCCCCACTGCCAAACAAAAGAATTTCAAAATGTTTTCCAATTGTGAGAAAAATGTACATTCATTATCTTTCAAAATGGAATCCTGTTTTATGTGTAGGAATGTTGTGCCAGCATAAATGTATGTGCACTGCCTGGTACCCACAGAGGTCAGAAGAGGGCACAAGATCCCCTCGGAACTAGAATTGCAGATAGTTGTGAACTATCCTGTGGGTGCTGGGAACCAAACCCAGGTCCTCTACAAGACCTACTGGAGCCCTTAGCCACTGAACCATCTGTCCAGCCCCTGCATTCATTTTCAAAAACCAAAATAAAATTTCAATCATTCACTGTACCCCCACCACTGGGCAAGCTTGGTTAACATTTTCAGTCCATTTCTCTCCATTTGTTCTTTTATGCCATTTTTTTTTTCAACAGAACTGAAATTGTACTACAAATGCATCTTTTTTCTGTCCCCACATTTAATTGGCACACTAGAAATCACTAAATTAAGGTCAGCAAAGCATTTTCTCTCCATCTGTCACTTGGAAGCACTACGATCCATATTTCTCTGTTAAGAGATGGAGGCTGGGTTTCCTGGAGGAAGGTGGTGTGTTCAGAACGCATTTCTGTCGGGGAGTTTGGGAAAATACAAACCAAGAGAGCTGAATGTTAGTGGCACAGGCCTGTGATTCCAGAACTCGGGAGACAGAACCAGAATTGTTGTGAATTCCAGAGCAGCCTGGGCTACAGAGAAAGAGTCCCTCCCGGCCTCAAACACACAAACAAACCAATGAGGGAAGATGATCCAGTGGGTATGAGCGCTTGCTGAGAAATGAGGGGACTGAGTTCCAGTCTCCAGCACCCGTGTATAAACTTTGGGGTGTGTGTGTGTGTGTATGTGTGTGTCTGTCTGTCTGTCTGTCTGTCGGGAGGGGCAGAAGTATCAATGGGGATTGCTGGCTTTCAGCTCCAGGTTCAGTTAAAGCTTTGATCCTCAACCTTCCTAACACCGTGACCCTTTAACACAGTTCCTCACTTTGTGCTGACCAACCCCACCACCACCATAAAATTATTTTCCTTGCTACTTCATCACTGACATTCTGCTACTGTCCCAAATCAGAAGGTAAATATCCGACATGCGGGATATCTGATATATGACCCTGTGAAAGGGTCATTCAAAACCCCCCGAGCCCACAGGTTGAAAACTGATGAGTTGGAGAACCTGTCTCAAGGGAATAAGGTGAGATTGGCAGAGCAGGCCACCCAACATCCATCAGCTCACTCACACATGTGTACATACAACACACACACACACACACACACACACACACACACACACACACACACACACAAAACGAGAATGTAACTACCAAATGACCCAGAGTAGCAACCCTATGTATATACCAGAATGATAGAAATCAACATAATCACAAGAGTCAAGATACGGAACGATTGAGATGCCCACCAATAGAGGAATGAGTGAAGAAAGCGTGATGCGCATACACACGGGGTGGGGGGTGGGGGTAATTCAGCCTCGAAGAAGATGATAATATTGTCACTTTCATGAAAATGGTGAGACTCAGCAAGACAAACACCACATTGTCTCTCCTTTGTAGACCCTAGAGTTTATAAGGGATGCATTAAGACAACTGTTGTATATGATATAAAGGCAGAAGAGAGACCAGGAGAAGGACGGAGACTCGGGAGGGAGAAAATGGAAACAAGCGAGACAGAGGAGGGTATGGGGGTGAATATGGTCAGAGCACACGAGGTACTTGACAGAAAGTGTCTTACGAACTCTGACAGTGTGTGCAGTCACTGCACACCAATCAAAAATGCAGAAAAAAGGATCATCAAGATGGCTCAGTTGCCACGTTGCTTACAGTCAAGCCTGATGACCTGAGTTCAATCCCCGGGACTCAGTCGGTGGAAGGAGAGAACTGACTCCGGACCCCTGCAAGCATTCCTCTGACTTCCATGCACATATGAGTTAATGAAGGTTTGAAAGACTAATGAATAATAAATAGTTATGTCACTGACCTCTTTAAAATTTTCCAGAGCCACCTCTCAACTCAGCATCAACTCCAAACTCCGTATGGGGACACTCCGCACACCGCACGAACTGGTTCCATGCGCCTCTAAACTCACCTCCTGCTCCATCAGCCGACCTCCCTACTCATCGAACATACCCAGCTCATTCCTACCACAGGACCTTGGCACAGGCTGTCCCCACCTGTGTCACAGCCCTCCATTTGTGGCTTCATACAATTCTGGCGTCAGTGTAAATGTCTCCCCAGGAAGACATTTCTTGCCCATCCAATGTCAAGTTGCCCTTGCAACTCAGTGATACCCTGTTATTTATTTTATTTTATTTTTAAGACAGAGTCTCCTTATGTCACCCATGCTAGCTTAGAACATGCTACAGAGCCCAGGCTGACCTCAAACTCACAGCCACCATCCTGCCTCAGCTTCCCAAGCGCTGGGATAATAGATGTGTACTGCCGCACCCTGTTTCTGTCATTCTATTTGATTTTTTTTTTTTTTTTTTTTTTTTGGTTTTTTCAAGACAGAGTTTCTCTGTGTAGCTTTGGTACCTGTCCTGGATTTCACTCTCTAGCCCAGACTGGCCTCGAACTCACAGAGATCCGCCTTTTAATTGTGTCTTACACCTCCAGAACATGAGAGCACCGCCCTCTGACTGATGAATTCACAGTTTTCCCTGGAGCTTGGGAGAGACTCTTTGTACACACCAGTTGGATGAATGAAGGAGTCTCGAGCACCTAGATTTGTGGAGCATCAGATAAAGCAACCTACTTTTCACTGGCCACATTCACAGCAGCAGAGATCCCTAATGAGACGTTTTAAAATAGGTCACTACCTTCTCCCACAGTCTAGGCCTGGAGACCAGCTCACAGCCGTGTCTACAGGAAAGCAAACCAATTACATACATAGCCTTGGCGAGACTTGAGTACTCTTTTTCAACCCTGTTACCTAAACCAGCCTACTCACCTGTGGTGGTTATGTCAGACCCTCCTCTGTCTGCCTCCTATGTCAAGTGGAAATTAGTAAACTAGTGTGGCAATGCACACCTAGAAGCCCTAGACTGGGGAGGCAGAGGGCAGGAGAATCAGGAGTTCAAGGTCATCTATCAAAGTCAGCTTGATCTACACAAGAGACACCCTTTCAAAAGAAGAGAAAGAGAGATGGAGAATGGGAACAGGAAAGGGGAAAAGAAAGAAGGAAGGAAGGTAGGGATCGAGGGAGGGAAGGGAAGGAGAGAGGAAGGAAGGAAGGAAGGAAGGAAGGAAGGAAGGAAGGAAGGAAGGAAAGAAAGAAGGAGGGACGAAGGGAGAAAGGAAGGGATAAAGAAAGAAAATAGAGATTGTTCCAGAAAATGACTTCTCATCCCCATGACCTTTGAGAAACTTACCCCTAACCAAACACTACCATCAGATGTGCCTTCAAGTGTTAAACATGCAGAACACACACCCAGTCATCACAGGTGCGAACTAGGCTGGACAGGGGCTGCAGAGAGGTCTACGTGGATAACGCAATCTCCAAACAAGCATGAGAACCAGCGTTCAGCTCTCAGGAGCTGTGTGAATGCGTGGTGGGCGGGGCAGGCCACCCATAATTACTTGGAAGGGAGACAGGTGATCCCTCCAGGGAGCTGGCCAGCTTGACTAGCCCAATCAGTGAGCTCTGGGTTCGACTGGGAGACCATGCTTCCGTGAATAAGGTGGAGAACCTTGAGGAAGACTCAAAAAAAAAAAATCCTCAGGGCCTCTGCATGCACCAGTGTGCAAGCCCATCTGTGCACACATGTACACAACACACACACACACACACACACACACACACGTGTAAAATGTTGGGGAAACAGGAAAGGGTTGGAGATCATTTGCTTGCACCCACCCAAATCGAGGAGGCCCTGGACAGTTCTAGCCTCCAGGATCTGTCTGGATGTCTGTGAGTTCAAGGCCACACTGGGCTACATGAGAGAAACAGAACCAAGCAGTGGTGACACACGCCTTTAATCCCAGGAAGGAATGTGGCAGGATGCAGAAAGGTATATCAGGTGTGAGGAAACAGGAAGTCTCTCTCTTGAAGCTGAGGATTTCATACAGGTAAGCTAGAGGCTGGCTGCTCTGCTTCTCTGATCTTTCAACTTTCACCCCAATATCTGGCTCTGGGTTTTATAATTAGAAGACCTTTCGAGATTCGTGTTACATCTATGTCTGTAAAACACCGATGCTCCTGCATCGGTCTCACCCACCGCCCCTCATGCTTGTCTGGTCCACAGCATTGGCAGCACTGGTGTCCAGACCTCTGGTTTTTCACCTTCAGAGACACATCTCCCGGTATCACTCAAGCCCTGATGGAAAAATGGATCCTAACCAAAGACTCCTGCCTAACTCCCAACCTCTTTGGTTCCTCTCTTGCCTCAACCTTTAAGCTCAAGAACTCCAAACCATCCCTTACTCTCTAATACTGTATTTTGTGGCTTTAGAGGTTCAAGACAGGATCGCATGTATTCTGGGCTGGCCTTAAACTCACTATGTAGTTTAGGGTAACCTTGAACTCCTGCTCTTCCTGCCTCCGTCATCACCTCCCAGAGTGCTGAGACTTATAAGTGTGCACCACCCCGTTGCCATTTATGAAGTGCTGGAGATCTAAAGGGTCTCTGTGTATGCTAGGCAGGTGCTCTCCCCACTGAGCCGTAACCCCAGCCGATGTGGGATGTGTAACAATTAAAAAGATAAATCACTTTGAAAACCCCAGGTTAGAAGCAGCCGCTGCATTTGGAGTCTCCTCCTTCCTGGCTGCACCGAGAATCAGCCTCACCTGGAGCCTTTAAGCCAGGAGGACGGTTTCATTGCTTGAGAGTCAGGGAGCATGCTTGTCTTAAAAATCCCCCCGACAACTGCTGGGTTGCAATCATGAGCGGAGATTGCAGATTCTGACTACTGACTGGCATCTAAGCCTCGAGTGAAGGGCAAAGAGAGGCCACCCATCCTGTACCTGTGTGAAATGATCTACAATAATAACTATGGCAAGGAGTGGAAGGAGAGGGAAGGAGAAAAGAGAGGGGGAAAGAAGAGGGGGGGGGAAGAAGAGGGGGAAAAATAAACAGGTGGAAGAAGAGGGAGACGAAAAGAAGGAAGGCAGGGACCTAACTGGGCTGAGGATGTGGCTCCGTTAGTACAGGGTCTGCCATGCCTGCGCAAAGCTCTGGGTTCCATCTGCAGCCCTGCATCCATGGGGCATGGTAGCACATGCCTATCATCCCAGCACTCAGGAGGCTGGGGCAGGAGGATGCAAGTTTGAGGCTATCCTGAGCTACAAGCCAGATCTTGTCTCAAGAAAAAAAAAAAAAAGGAGTGGGACTTAAACATCTGAAGCTCATCATCAGAGCCAGAATTATCTAATAAGAGCCAGCTCCCTGCTTGTCCCCCTCCCACTAGGTAACGGGTTAACAAGCTCCCCCACTGTATACACAGCGTCAAGGACCAGCTCACAGAACCACTCCCATGCCAGTGACCCCTGAGACACACTGGCTCCCCCGAGCACACATGCCCTGCTAAGGCAATTTCTAAGCTGGGTCTGATAGCATGGACCTGTAATTCTAGCACTGGGGACAGGGGGTAGAGCAGAAGAATCAAGAGTTCAAAGTCACCCTCGGCGACACAGAAAAGTAGAGTTCACCCTGAGCCACCGAGCTCCTGTCTCAAAGGAAAGGAAGGGAGGGAGAGAAAGAAGGAATTCTAAATTGGAACCCTTTCCTGCCTGGTATTCTAAGTCCTAATCGCAGGTTTTGTAATGAGAAGAGAAGTGATAAATTCGAAAGGGTAGCTATCGGGCTGGGGAAGCAGCTTCATCGGCAAGGGCTTGTCGTACAAGCAGGAGGCGCTGAGCTTGATCCAGATGTGGTGGCATACACTTCCAATCCCAGAGATGGGGAGACAGAGCCTGGAGGATCCCTGAGGCTTCCTAGCCAGCCTCACATATTTAGCAAACACACACACACACACACACACACACACACACACACACACACACACACACAAACACTATATATATAATAATATTCAATATAAGAAATTTAAAAAAAAAAACCCAAGATGGACAGCAGCTGATGAATGACAGACAAGGTTGACCTCTGACCTCCACACTTGTACACCCACACACACCTGCACACACACAAACATGAATGCAAAAAAGGAGCAACTGTCAGCTACTCCTACTCTGTCCCACTGTCGGCCACAGAGGAAGGGGGTCCAAGGGTCCCCATTAAGACTTAACTGTGATTTTTCTCAGTGGTACTAGCTGAATTAAATTATTGCTTTCTTTGTTGGTTCATTTGTTTGGAGGCAGGGTCTAACTAATGTAGTTGGTTGGTTAGTTGATTTAGACACAATCTCACAATGCAGCCCAATCTGGCCTCAATCCTCCTGCCTCAGCATCCTAAGTGCTAGAGTTACAAGCCTTAGCCACCATTCCCGGCTACCCATTTTCTTTCTAGGGAGCCTCTATCCCACTCTCTCAGTGAAGTCTGGGTTGGTAGCAATAGTCACTTTCGGGGTCTGAGAAGAGGTGACATTTGGGTGAGCAATCCTAAAACGATTCTCAAAGGTGCCCCAGCTGCTTCGATTAAACCCCAGCAAGCTTCAACAGACTCTGAAAATGCCACCTTTCTGAAGCCACTCAGCTCAGGAACAGCCTTGGGCATCTGCCAGGACCCTATGTATTCCTCGGAGAAGAAGCAAGCAATCTCCATGATCTGAGCCCTGTGGGTGAACGCTAAACTAAACAGGGTGGCGGTGGCGGTGGCGGTGGCGAGGGAGCTGCCTAGAGGCCTGAAGGGTCACGTAAGACTTCAGCCAGTGCAGAATTAGCAAATAAAAACCAACTCTAGGAGGTGGGGACGTCACTCAGTGGCAGAGCGTTCCCAGTATATTGTATACACGGCCTTGGGTTTCATCCCCAGTAATGCAAAATTTAAAAAAAATAAATAATTAAAATCAGGGCTAAGAAATGGCTCGGTAGTCAAGAGTGTTGGCTGCTCTTGCCAAGAGAACCTGAGTTTACTTCCCAGTGCCCATGTCAGGTGGCTCAACTGCCCAGTAACCTCTACTCCATGGAAATTTCATGCCTCTGGCCACACACACACACACACACACACACACACACACACACACACACCAAATACACATATTAAAAATAAGAAATTAATAAATAATAAAAACAAGTCACTCTCTCCTTTCCACTTTGCACCAATAAATAAATAAATAAAATGTTAAATCACCCCCTCCAACAACCCCAAGGACAGCTGGAGTGGTGGTGTCTCGCTGTCTTGGTGGAGTGGCACCACCCTGTAAGACAATTTCACACCAAACGGCTTTACAACCTCTACTAAGCTCTGATTCCTGTGGTTTTGTGTGAGTGTGTGTATGTGTGTGTGTGTGTGTGTGTGAGCATGTGTGTGTGTGTGAGTGTGTGTGTGTGTGTGTGTGTGTGTAAGTTGATCTTTGCGACTGGGAGACAGCAGTTAGATGCAGAACACGAGTCCCTCCACGTGCACAAATGCCGTGATATTGAGCACACGCACGGGGTTAGCACAGTGCCCTGTTCTTTCTACAGGTCTTGGGAACTCTGCAGCCAAGGCTTCACCTGGCCAGTGAAGAATGTAGTTCATACCACAATTTATCAGACTTCACAACCACACAGCACTGGCTCTCTGGGCTGCTATTTCTTGAACCCAGGAATGTCTCCTTTTTATGTTTAAAAAAAAAAAAAAAAAAGCCCCTGGGGCCTTGGGATGGCGCCCCAGTCTTGGCGCCTAAGGAACTGCATGCAGACACAGCTTCCCCTGGAGCTAAGGAATGAGGCGCAAATGGGATCTCACAGGCTCCTCGTGCAAAGGAACAGCTTTGAGAAGAAACGCCCCGAATGGGGGGCCGAAGGTGCACGTGGCCCGCACTGTGGAATCAAACCGCAGCGCGGGGTCCCGGCTTAGCACCACCTGCCCGTGGGTCGAAGCATCCTGGGGTCCTCCAGAGCCCCGAGACTGGACTAGAACTACCTGCTGCTGCCCAGGCGCCCTCAGACCAAGTCTGAGGAAGTTCACTCCCCGGAGCGCTGGTCTGGAGAAGCTGGGCATCCCAGCAAACCTGGCTTGCACTATAGTGGCAGAGTCTACCTCTGCCCTGGATCTGGATTAGTTCCAAAGCTTGCCACTCAGGTCCCGGTGGGACTGCCTAAAGCCTCTAGGGTCACCCTATGCTTTCCAAGACCACCAATCCTGCCCAAGGGGGCGAGCATCAGGGGTAGGGAGCTGGAGGTGGAGTGAACCATACCTCCCACCTCCCCCTATAGATCGCCATGACTCCAGCTTCCCGGAGACCATGAAGCCACCAAGGACTCCCACTCAGGCTGAGATGCAGATCGGATCCCTGACACCCAGAGCTCCCTTTCCCACAACCTGGGCGCCCCGGGGGGCAGGGGGACGCGCAGCCCAGTGGCCACCACCGGCACCCAAGACTCCACGAGCTGGCACAGTCCCGGGATCCCCACGAGTGAACCCAGGCCCTTCTGCAATTCCAGCGTCCCTCACTCACCCACCCTAAGCATCAAGAGAAATCGGGGTGGCATGGGTGATACCCCGGCCCTGAGAGGTGGGGTGCTAAGACCGGGGCCAACAGGTCTAGGAGGCGCTTGTGGGCAGCACACCCGCCCACTCCGAGATGCACCAGGGTAGGGGCATCCGGGGAAGGGACCGTGGAAGCAGCGAGAGAGGTGAGGATACAGGGAGGATGCGGGATGAGGACCCGGAGAGAGCAGCAGAGAGAACGGCACTCACCTCTCTTGGAGCCTGGGTTCCGCTGCCCGGCTGCCCAGGCACCTCCTCCTCCGAGGCCCGCAGGGAGGGGGCGACGGGAAAGCAAGCGCTCAGCCTGGCGCTCACACGCGTCCCCGCGCGGGCATCCTTCCTCTCTGTCGCCGGCTCCCACGGCGTCCCCCACTCCGGTTGGGAGGCCGCTTTGCCCAACCCCAGCGGCGCGCCTAGGAACCCCGCGCAGCGAGTCTTTCCTTTCCCTTGAGTCTCTGCTGATCTTTGCAGAGCCCGCGATGATCCAGGCTGCTCCTTCCTCCCCTGTCCTTGTCCTCGCCTCCCCGTCTGGGGAAACGTGCGCCCCGCACCCCCTGCACCGAGCTCGCCTCTACCCCTCCCGCGCCCGCTGACCGCGCGGGCTCAGCCCATGTGCGCGGCTGCCTCCTCGCTGCGCCCCGGAGCCCAGTGGCCGAGGCCCCGCCGGAGTTGCGCGCCCCAGAAACTCCATGCAGCTCCGGCCTCCTCCCCAGTGCCTCCTTGGCTCCTCCCGAGGAGCAGCCTAGCGGTCTCTAGCAAGGCGATCCCCTTCCACTCTTGCCTTCTTTCCCTCCGGAACCTGAAGCCTGGTTACTGGGCTGGCTTGGCCACCCCAGTCTCTCCCCGCTTTTCTCCCAGGATTGGGGAGCTCCCACCCCCACCCCCAAAGCCTCTCCAATGGCTCCCTCCGTTTCCAGGCAGCGCAACCTGAGGAACGCCTCGGTGCGCGCGCACTCACTCCTCTCTCTCTCTCTCTCTCTCTCTCTCTCTCTCTCTCTCTCTCTCTCTCTCTCTCTCTCTCTCTCTCTCACACACACACACACACACACACACACGTGCACGCTGCACACACAGGCAGACACAGGCAGGGGGCGGGGGGGGGGCCGAGCTGCAGCTTAGCATCTGACCCTCCTTCCTCTCCTCCCCAAAGAAGCTGCCCACGTTCACTTTCGCCAATTGCTTGTTTCTATTAAACACCTCAACCCCAACCCAAGCATGCCCACCCTTACCTTAACTCCTTCTTTCCCGATGCCCACAGTTACACCTGAGTCCCCAAAATCCATGGAGGAGGAGAAGGTGTCGGCGGAAAGGCTGATAGTCAAAACTAGGGTGAGAGCAAAATACTGTGGGTCATCCCTTCACAACGTCTAGAAGGGCATAAGCATGCCCACCCACCTCTCACCCTGCATCTCTAGAGTCTCAGAACACGTGGCCCATCCTCACGTCTACCAAGGTCATAGTATAGATTCCATGAGAAAGAATGGGTACCTTAACACAAGGTGTGGGTTGCGAACTTCACAGAGGGTTTGCACCCTAACCTGGAGCTGACTTCCTCTTAAGTCTACACCCAGACAGAATCCGGGTCCTTCCTTGTCCCACACTTGAAGGGCAACAGTTAGCTTAGAGTCACCACTTAGCTTTCCTGGAGGCCATCTGGGCTGCCGTCCAGGTGTCCAGCTGCTGACAGGATACGTCTTATCAAGAAAAAGACCAAAGTCCCAAGACCCCTCCCCGGCAAAAAGCTCATGTAGCCCCTTCCTGCTCCTGCTAGGCTGAGCTAAGTGAGAAAGAACCACCCTCCAGGCTGGTGCCAGCTAATCTTTCCTGACATCACCTTCCTGTCAGAGACTCCAGGGTCTTACAGGGACCATGAATCTGAGCTCCGGGAGCCCACACTATGAGAATCAAAGATGTGGAGGGAATTTTTACCCCCATCAGAAACAGAATGGGAAAAGTCATCCGTAGCATTTCATCTAAAAAGCTTGGCCATCACCTCTCCATCAGCTGGTCCTGCTGCCATGGGTGTTTGGACATTGGCGCTAACAGGCAGTCACACTAGTTAATCAGGATCCCCTCCCCTGTCTATGCCTCTTGAGTACTCAGTTTTTGAGTTCCTATGGTGCTTGCTACCTTTGACATTTAAGATTTCTTAGCACTGGGTATTACTATCTTTTCATGTCCAAGCTTTCCCTCCCAAACTGTCTTGTAGCTTTCTTGGGGAACCAGGTGAGCTGTGTGTGTGTGTGTGTGTGTGTGTGTGTGTGTGTGTGTGTATGCACACGCGCGTGTGTGTTTCACTGATGGGTATAGAAGAGGTTTCCATAGAGAGTGACGAATAAGCCAGGTATGGTGGTGCATACCTGTCATCCCAGCACTCAGGAGGTAGAGGCAGAGAATCTGGAATCAGACGTCAATCTGCTGCTAGTGCATTTCTAGGCCAGCCTGAGCTACTATGTGAAACTCCGTAAAAAAAAAAAAAAAAAAAAAAAAAAAAAAAAAAAAAAAAAAAAAAACAGTATGGCATAGAGGGGGGGAAATCTCAGTGTACTTTTTTGTGTGTGGATGTACGGGTGTGTATATGAATGTGGAGGTAAGAGGACACCATAGATGTTATTTCTCAGTTACCATCCACCTTGGTTTGGTTTGGTTTGGTTTTTGAAACAGGGTCTCTCCTTTTTACTTGTAGGCTACACTGATTGGCCAGAAAACTCCAGGGATCCCTGTCTCCACCTTCCCGGGGCTGGGATTACAAGTGTGTACTGCTGTACCCACCCAGTTTTTTACATAGGTTACTGGGGTAGAAGTCAGGTCCTCTCCCACCTGAGACTGCTATGTATCTATCTAGAGGGCGTCTCCCCATGTAGCCTTGGCCGTGAATTCCTGAGATCACCCTGCCTCAGCCTCTAGTGTACTAGAATGGCAGGTACACATCACCACTCCCAGCTCAGAGCTATAACAATCTGTAGACCTTTCAAGAAATTGACTTTCAGGATGGAATGCAGGCCAGCAAAGCCCAGTGACAAAGACACACACACACACACACACACACACACACACACACACACACACACACACGGAGTTCCTAGTGGGGATGGGCATGAAGAGGAGTCAGCCACATGACCAGAGTAGGACACACTTGGCAGAAGTTCTCACTCTGTTCTCCCTGCTGCCTATGGGCAAGTTATCTGTTCTTTCTGAATCTTGCCGTTCTCATCTGTAAAATGGGAACAATGCTAGCATCTACCCCTTTAAGGTCTTTGTAAGGATTAAATGCCACCCTGTGAAGTAACAGTATACTAAAGGTCACTCAGCTCCAAGCCTAAAGTAAGCTTCAACAAACATGGGCCTTTGTGGCTGTGTGGTGAGAATCCTTACCCTGGGCACGTCTGCCCCCTCTTCATATTGTCCCGGTGACAAACCGTTCCCCCAGAATTCACTCTGGGGAACCAATGACTTTATTGGACTTAGAAAGCACGAGTGAGGAGGTGACTGACAGGACTGTGGGTGACCCCAAAACAGCCACAGTGGAGAGTCTTTACCCAGGCTGGATGATGATTTCCCTATAACTATATAAATGAGCCCCCCCTTTAATCAACCTTCCCTAGACTCTAGCACAGTGGTTCTCAACCTTCCTAAGGTTGTGACCCTTTTAATACAGTTCCTCATCCTGGGGTGACCCCCCCCCACAACCATAAAGTTATTTTCATTACTACTTCATAACTGTAATTTTGCTACTGTTATGAACCATAATGTAAATATTTTTGGAGATAGAGGGTTGTTGTGGGGGGGGTCATGACCCACAGGTTGAGAACCACTGCTCTAACACCTTTCAGATTCCAAAGACCACTCACAGTTAGGGCCAAATTGAATACAGATGGCTGAGAGCAGTGGTTGGAATCTCAGGAGAGAGTTCAACTGCCCTCCTGGAATGGAACACCAACAGTTAACAAGCACACTCTTGCCCACAAACAGAACTGAGCTGATTAAGAAGGCAGCTGTTTTACATAAGAACCCATGTTTTACCAGGAGTTAACACATATCAAAGATGTGACCTGGAGGAAGGAGGAGTCAAGAGTCTGTCTCCTCAGGAGACAAAGACACCAAGAACTGAAGGAAAGTAGCAGACTTTGGGGCTCATGGTAAAGGTAGCATTTCTCACTGTCCTCACCAACCACAACTATGGAAAGAGTTTCGAGTTAAGGGAGACACTGGGCCACAGATCCTGACATTTGTTTTAACTTTTTTTGTATAAATAGAACATACACAAATGTGTAACATACACACACACTCACACACACACACACACACACACACACCACACACACACACACACACACACACACATTTGCTAGTTAAATAAGAGTGGGTATTTGGCTAAACAGCAGAGCCTAGAATCCCCCAATAAGGTGCTCAGGGCATAACTCAATGGTGGAGCACCTGCCTAGAATCCCCCAGTGAGGGGCTCAGGGCAGAAGTCAATGGTGGAGCACTTCCCTAACATGCACAAAATTCTGAGCTCCATCCCCAGTACCATAAAGAGATGTTTTGCCAGTTACAGAACGGAGGCTGAAACCAACACAGAACAAAATGAATGACAGGGACTTGATTTCATCACACTTTTGTAGCTGCCCTTAGCATTAAGCATTGTCCCCAGTCTGGGGAAATACAGCCCTGGAGGAGACAGCAACTCTCTTCCTCTGCCTGGCTTTGGGATTCCGTGACACACACGAGGCATGGGACAATGACGGCAGTGTCACTGGTAAGTTATCATTTTCTGGAGCGAGCAGGTCACACTGCTTCTCCTTCTTCCTTTCTTTCATCTTTCCTTCTTCTGTTTCCCCATTACCTGATGGACAGACTTCCAGTACTCCAGACCATCAGGAGCAGAAAACCAGGAAGGGGTCTGCCATGCTCTGAACCAAAGTAGTAGGAAATTAAAATAAAGAAAAGAAAAGAAAAGAAAAAAAGGAAGGGAGGGAGAGAAAGAGAGAGAGAGAGAGAGGGAGGGAGGGAGGAAGGAAGGAAGGAAGGAAGGAAGGAAAGAAGGAAGGAAGGAAGGAAGGAAGGATAGATAGATCAGACCATGGAAATGGATCAGCCCATCAAGGCATTTTCCGGCCAAGTCTGATGACCTATGTTCAATCCCTAGGCCCAACAGGGTGGAGAACAAAAAAAAAAATCTGACTGCTGAAAGTTGTCCTGCCCTCCACACATGTGTCCGAGCATGTGTCCTGGCATGAGCATGAGTAAAGATCCTGCCTGTGTTGACGTGAGAAATAACAGAAAACCTCCAAGTCAGGTCCAAATCGTGCCTCCTCTTTTGTCCTCTGTCTTCATCTCTCGCCCTCTCCCTCCCCATCTGCTGCTGCCTCTCTCACGGCCGGATCCAGTCTGCTGGCCATGTTCGGTCTGGACCCTTCCAGATGCCTCTGGCCATGCTCGCCCTCGTATCTACAATAAAAACCTTCCTTTTAACCACACCACGGAGCGGTCACGTCATCAGTTCACCCACTCCGGAAGTCATCCACACTGGGATTCCCAGGAGGAAACAGGAAGTGAGTTTCTCTAGATGCTTATGATAAAAAAATATATATATGCAGGGAGAGATTCATTAAAGGATCTACTCTGGGGCTGGAGACGGGATCAGTGGGTAAAGCGCCTGCCCGCGCAATTGTGAGGACCTGAGTTCAGATCCCCAGAACCCATGTAACACAAGTCTGTGATCTCTGTGAGACTTCTACCATGAGATGGGAGATGAACACAAGAGAATTTCTGGGCGATCACAGGCCAGCTAGCCTGGTGTACACTACACACAGCAGCAGAAGACAGACCCTGTCTCAAAAAAAGCAGAAGGCTAGGAACTCCGACCGGAAGATGGCATTTGATGCCCTGGAGCTGGAGTTACAGACTGAGATGAACGACCCAGTGTGGGTGCTGGGAACTGAACCCAGGTCCTCTGCAAGAGCAGCAAGCCCTCTTAACTGCTGAGCCATCTCCCCAGCCCAATTATGTTTTTTCATTCTTTTTAACTTTGGGGGCATGCTCCCACGTGCCACGGTGTGAGTGTAAAGGTCAGGTGACAACTTGTAGTTAGTTCTTTCCTTCTAACCATGTTGGTCCCAGGGATTGAATTTATGGCAACAGGCTTGGTTGCAAAAGCTTTTACCTGCTGAGCTATCTTACAGGCTGGGCTTTTTTTTTTTTTTTTTTTTTTTTTAATGAGCAAAGGTGCTGTATTGATTTGTTCTCACGGCAGTAAATGTGCGGTATAGAAAGGCTAGCACACCCACTGCTTTAGTAACAACTGAGATCACTCTGCGTCAAGGCGGTGGATGAAGCGACTATATTGGCGCAAATGCCGAGGATTCTTTTTAACTTCTAATATAAAGGAAAAAAATGTGTATGCCAAGGGTCCTAGCACATGCCTGGAACCCCAGCCCTTAGGAGGCTGAGGCAGGAGGATTGCTGTAGTTGAGGTCAACCTGGGATCTATAGCAAGACCTTGTGTCCAAAACCAAGAAAAAGAAGTGGGAAGGGAGGAGGAGGGAGGGGAGGAGAAGAAGAAATGGGGGGAAGAAGAGGAGGAGGATGCGTACTTGCTACATCGCTGAAGACTGCTTGACTTCCTTCTCCTCCTACCTCGACTACCCAAGTGCTGGGGCTACAGGCATGTGCTACCACCACCTGCAGATAGAAATGCTTTTCCTTGGTGCATCTGGAAGTTTCTACCCATGCGTACATAGTGAAGACTGTTTTCCTTTACCACAGCACGAGTTCTGGGTTACAGCCCCAGTACCAGCATGCTTGGTACTATATTAATTTCAGTGGAATAATAAAGTCACACAGTCAGCCTTCTTCTCAGTGATTTAAAAAAAAAGAGAGAGAGACAGAATCCATAAGTCCAAAATGACATAGTAATAGTGTGTATTTGTGTGTGTGTGTGTGTGTATGTATGTGTATGTGTGTGTTGTATATGTACATGAATGTGCTTGTTCATGAGCCCATGTGCGTGCCCATTGAGACCAGAGGAGGGCATCAGGTACCCTTTTTCATTTCTTTCTACCTATTCCCTTTGAGGTAGAGCAGCTACCCAAATCTGGGCCTCGTGGTGAGGTTTTTCAATCCTGGGGTTACACGCACACATGGGAACATGACTGGCTTGTTACCTGTGTGCTGAGCTCTGAACTCAGGTCCAGTGGGCATTATTGCCCACTGAGTCATCTCTCCAAGCTCCCCACCCACCCGTCCATATTGATTCTAAAATAACATCTTACAGGGCCAATGAGAGGACTCCTTGGGAAAAGGTGTTTGCCATGTAAGCCTATTGACCTGAATTTGATCCTGGAATCCTCATCAAGGTGGATGGAGAGAACCAACAACTCCACAATTAACTGTGTGTGTGTGTGTGTGTGTGTGTGTGTGTGTGTGTTCTCTGACCTATACACACACACACACACACACACACGGGCATGAGTGCATACATGTTGCACACAATTACAATAACAACAATAAAATTTTAAAAAAAAACATTTTGTAAAGGAGGGAAAGAAGGGATAATGGTTTTTTGTGGAGGTATTTTACTTTTGATTTGGGGGATTGTTTTTTGGGTTGGCGGTTTGTTGGTTTTTTTTGGTGTGTAAAATGTTGTGTTTGTTTTTGTTTTTACATGAAGAGGGATTCAGCAAATTAATGTACAAGAAATAAGAGAAGTGTAGCATCATTATTTTTCAACCTCAAAAGTAGTGGCTGATCTATGCAAAAATTATCCCTGGATGCAAACATCATGGAGTAGTGGGTAACCGACTGGCTATCTACTTATTTAAAGTTATCTACTGTAGAACTGTCTTTACGGTTTTTTTTTTTTTTAAATGGTTGGAATGAAAAATAAGAGGGAGGGGGAAGAACACGAGGGAACCGGATGGTCAAGTTGGGAGAAGAACGGAGTGGGAGAGCAATGAAAGAGTATCTTGATAGAGGGAGACATCACAGGGTTAGGGAGAAACCTGGTGCTAGGGAAGTTCCCAGGAATCCACAAGGACAACCCCAGCTTAGACTACTAGCAATAGTGGAGAGGGTACCTGAGCTGGCCTTCTCCTGTAATCAGATTGGTGAATACCCTAATTGTCATCAGAGAGCCTTCATCCAGTAACTGATGGAAGCAGATGCAGAGACCCACAGCTGAGCACCAGGCCGAGCTCCACGAGTCCAGTCGAAGAGAGGGAAGAGAGATTCTATGAGCAAGGAGCATCAAGATCATGATGGGGAAACCTACAGAGACAACCAAACCAAGCTAGTGGGAACTCATGAACTTCAGACCAAGAGCTGTGAAACCCACATGCTTGGGACTGGACTAGGCCCTCTGCATATAAAGAGACAGTTGTGTAGCTTGATCTGTTTGAGGGTCCTCTGGCAGTGCGATCAAGATCCATCCCTGGTGCATGAGCTGGCTTTTTGGAGCCCATTACTATGGTGGGACACCTTGCTCAGCCTTGATGCAGCAGGGAGGGGCTTGGTCCTGCCTCAACTGAATGTACCAGGCTTTGCTGTCTCCCCATGGGAGCCCTTGCCCTTTGGAGGAAGAATGGGGGTGGCGCTGGGAGGTAGCAGGAGGAGGGATGAGAGGGGGATCTGTAGTTGTGTGTAAAATGAATAAACAATTTTTAGAAAAAAAAGAAAAAAGAAAAAAGAAAGCAAATGTTTTAAAAAAAACAAGAGGGAGGGAGAGAAAAAAAGAGAACAGGTGAACGTATTTGTGTAACCCCCAAATTTTAACATGTGCAGCTATCAAAAAATAAAAATAATTTTAAAAAAATAATGGTGGTGGGGCTGGGGGGATGGTTTATTCGTTAAGAGTACTCACTGCTGTTCCAGAGGACTTGAGTTTAGCTCCCACACCCATCTAAGGTGGCTTACAATGGCCTGTTATCCAGCTCCTGGGGAAATCTACGCCCTCTTGTGGTCTCCAAGGGTACTGCACTTACAAACATGTATGTGCACACATACACATACATAAATAAAAATATAAAAACTAAAGTAAATCTTTCAAACACACGGGTACTATGTGGTTTTTACAGAGCATTGTACCTGCCTCTGAATTTGGTAAAAGATTTCTGGAGGATAGGTGTGTTAGTTTTCCATTACAGTAGCATATACCGGGGATAGGGCAACTTTAAAACGTTGGAAGTTCGTGCTTTGGCTCACAGTTGGCTCACAGTTTTAGAGGTTTGTGTCTATGACTGCTATGGCCCTGTTGCTTTAGGTATGTGCCAAACCATCCCATCATAATGACCAAGGAAGCCTGCTTACCTCTTAGCCAAGAGTGAAAAAGAGTAAGAGATTGGGGCTGGAGGTGTGGCTCCATGGGTAGAGCACTTACCTAGTGTGAATGAAGCCCCAGGTACCATCCCCAGCATCACATTAAACAGGAATGGTTATGTGAGTGTGTAATCCCAGCACCCATGAGGTAGAGGCAGGAGGATCTGGAGTTCAAGGTCATTCTTAGCTACATAGTAAGTTCAAGGCCATCCTGGTTTATGAGACTCTGCATCCAAAAAAAAAAAAAAGAAAAAGAAAAAACAAAACAGAAGTTGGGGGTGCTATACAGACAGCTCAGCAGGTCAAAGCTCTTGCTAAGCAATCGTGAGGACATGAGTCAAGATGCCAGCACCCATGTAAAAAGCCGAGTGAAGCCTGGAGTCTCCTATAATCAGCTACGGGTAGGAGGGGGCAGAAACAAGAGGTTTGCTGGGGTTTGATGGGCACCAGGCTCAGTGAGAGATTCTGCCTCAAAGACATAAGGCAAAGAGTGATTGGGTAGGCTACTCATGCCCTCCTCTGACTTCCATGACTTCCTACACACACACACACACACACACACACACACACACACAATGTACTATAGTGTCACACACTGGAACAATGATATATATAATGATTTATATTTTCATGATTGTGTAACTTACCAACATTTATCAGGGTGTTATATGTTAGGCTCAGGGACAGTCGACTAGGGAAAAGGAAGAAGAGAAACAAGGAGAGAGAGCTAGGCAGGTCTAAGCATGGTGGGACACTCCGGCACTCAAGAGGAGACTGGGCTAGGAGGATCATCATGAATCTGAGGATAGCCTGGGCTACATAGCGACACCCTATCTGGAAAATAGCGAGAGCTGAGAAAAAGTAAAGCATCCTTGTTTTGCAGAGGAAAAAGTTCAGTAGAAATTACTTCATTTCAAGTGGTTTAACTAAAAAAAAAAAAAAAAAAAAAGTAATGTAAGTTTAAATGTGTAAAACTATAAATTGACTTTATAACTAAAGTAGAACCAAAGTGCACACAGTATATGTTACAATTCACCAGAGAGGGGAAAAAAATTTTGAAAGATTCTATGATTTAAAAAGATAAACACATAGAACATTCACGTTTAAAAAGAAAAGTGTGCCAGGCTAGGTACAAGAAATGAAATAAAATAAAGTAACTGACAGCAGATACTCACTGATGGAGAGGTGGGTTAGATGCTGCTGAAGGACCCTTGAGTGGGCACCATGGTGCTCACATGTCATCCGGCACACGGGAGGGCTGAGGAAGATGATTCCTGAGTTGGAGGCAAGTCTGGGCTACACAGCGAGTTCTGGGTTAGCTTGGGCTACAGAGATGTCTCAAAACAAAAACAAAACACCAGTAATAGCCAGACAGTGGTGGCACACACCTTTAATCCCAGCACTCAGGAGGCAGAGGCAGGTGGATCTCTGTGAGTTCACAGGACAACCTGGTCTATAAAGCAAGTTCCAGGACAGCCAGGACTGTTACACAGAGAAACCTTGTCTCAGACAAAAAAAAAAAAAAAAACACTAACTAATCAGGTAATGACTTAACTAGTCAAGCAATGGATTAGTTAATTTTTTTTAGTAAATTTAATTAGTTACTTGTTAGTTGGACAATTAATTAGTTATTTGGTGGTTGATTATTTAATCAGTTACTTGTTCATGAAGTGGAAAACTATTTGTAACACATGTCAAAAATTAGAGTGCACACATCTTTGCCTCCATACATTCGTTTTATAAGAATGCATTTTATGGGGCAGGAGAGATGGTTCAGTGCATAAAGGGGCTTGCAACCAAGCCTGACAACAGTTCAATCCTGGAACCCACAGAGTAGAAGAAGAAAACTGACTTCTGCAAGTTGTTCTCTGACCTCTACACAAGTGCACATACATAAACACACACACACACACACACACACACACACACACACACTTCACATATATATATATATATATATATATGTACATGTTATTACATTTATGAGGTGTGTGTGTGTGTATGTGTGTTTAAGGATGTATCTGGAGCTAGAGGGATGGCTCAGCAATTAAGAGCACTTACTGCTCTTGCAAAAGACCATAGTTCAATTCCCATCACCCAAGACAGGAGATTCACAACCTCCTGTAACTCTAGCACCAAAGGATCTGGCACCCTCTACTGGCCCTAGCAGGCATTGCACTCATGTGTGTGCATGTGCACACACACATAAATAAAAATTTGAAATAAAAAAGCTTAAAGTGCCTTTTACATATGTATCTGCATAAAGATGTTCATAGAAATATTGTGATTTCTGAAAGGATGAAAATACTGTAAGTAAATAGAATTCGTGCTAAAGTCTTCTCGTTTAATAAAATGGTTGAAAATAACTTGAGTAAGGTTTCAACTAATGATGGTTTCTATGGAGTGAAGTGTAGCGATTCTAAACAAATTAACAAAAAAGGGGGCCCATTAGCAATGTTAAATGTATAGATAGCCCCCCAGTTTATAAGATCTTCAATGTAGAACCTTTTGATTCAGTTTTTTAGTTTTATGATGGTATGTGTGCATACTAATGCAACAAGTTGACTTTTCATTTTTAATATAATACTCAATAAATTCCATGAGAGACTACAATTTGTTATAAAATAGGATTTGTGTTATGAGATTATGCTGAGCAACAGTCTAACGTGGGTGTTCTTAACACATTTAAGATAAGTAAACCAGGTTAAGCCGTGAAGTTTCATAAATTAGGAGAATTAAGTGCAGCTCCCACTGAAAAATATTTTCATCGTATGATGGGTTTATTAGGACGTGCAATGGTTGGTTTTAATTGTCAGCTTTACACAATTTAGAATCACCTGGGAAGAGAATGTCAATGGGAGGGGATTGTTCCAGATCGAATTAACCTGCTGGCATGTCAGAGGGGATCGTTTTAATTGTGTTACTTGCAGTGGAGACACCCTTCCCAAGAGTGGGTGGCATCATTCCCTAGGCAGAGCCTCCTAGAATGTGTAAGAACAAGCTGGAGGGCTGGAGAGATGGCTCAGAGGTTAAGAGCACTGACTGCTCTTCCAGAGGTCCTGAGTTCAATTCCCAGCAACCACATGGTGGCTCACAACCATCTATAATGAGATCTGGTGCCCTCTTCTGGCGTGCAGGCATACATACAAACAGAACACTGTATACACAATAAATAAATAAATCTTAAAAAAAAAAAAAAAGAACAAGCTGGGTCCAGTCATCCATGCAATCCTCTCTGCTCTTGACTGTGGATGTGACCAGTTGCCTCAAGTTCCTGCCTTGACTTCCCCACCATGATGGACTCTAAGCTGGAATTGTGAGCCAAATAAACTCTCCCCTGAGCTGCTTTGTGTCAGGGTATTCTATCACAGCAATAAAAATAAAACCAGGACGAGAGGGAAAGCCATTACAAGTTGAAGAGCACCTGTCATCCCATGGCATAGAAGCTATTCAATTTTTATGCTTCTATTTATATGCACACAAAAAGAAACAATTCTAGAAGAACATTAACTCAACTTTAGCAGGGACATCCCATGGGCTGAAGAATCTGGTAATGTTTAAGGGAGTATATAAACAATTTCTGCATTGCTACATTTTTACATGATAAAGAATTTGTCTGTTTTTTTTTATTAATTTTTTTAAGGGAAAAAGTCAGATGGGAGATGGCATTCTCCTCTCTGCTTCCTGGTCTGCCCTGATGTAAGGGATCAAGTCCACACATGCCCACCACCACGAACTCTGCCACACACAGTAGACTATAGTCTTTCAAACTGTGAACCAAAACTAATCCTTCCTTAAGTTGTTCCTGTAAGGTGTTCACCATGCCAATGAGTAAAGGAACTAATACACCATGCAAAGGAGCTATTGATGCAGTGAAACCCTATCAAAGCTCAGTAGAGCCTCCTGGCTGCTGAACAGTATTGCATGCTGGGACAGTAAGATGCCCTGATGCTGCCAAGCCATGGAGGCTCTCCTCACAACCTCCTAGACTTCATGCTCAGGTCTCACTGAACATGGCCATTCCTAAATTGTGCCCTGATGTCCTACCTCCATTTCTGTTGATGAGATCAATACACGGAGGAAAGGCAGTTTAGGGGAGAAAGGAGTTTATTCAACTTACAATTCCAGATTACAATCCATTGTAACTGAGATGTTGGAGTGGCAGGAGCTGGAAGCAGCTAGCCCTATCACATCACAGTCAAGATCAAAGGTAAAAGAATAAATCCATGCTACCTGCTAGCTATCGCTCAGGTAGCTTTTCTCACTAAATACAGTTAGTATTCTTGCCTAGGGAATGGTGCCACCCACAGTGGGCTAGGTCTTCCAATATCAACTACCAAGTCAGTCCTCTACAGATATACCCACAGGTCAACCTGATCTAGACAGTTCCTCATTAAGACTCTCTTCCCAAGAGATTCTAGGCTGTGTCAAGTTGACAGTTAAAAACTACCCATCACACCTGCAGAGGGTTCCTGACTTCTGTGAGCCACTTTGGCAAATTATTGACCTTGAGGGGATCATGAAAACCCTCAAATTTATAGCAAGTCTGTCAACCATCTGAGTGGCCTGAGAATCTGAACTTGACATCCTGAATTTGTGGGAACTATGCTAACAATTCTGATTAATGTCAGAATTGAGTCACAGGAGACTGGCTGGGGCTGAAACAGAATAGCAGTCAGTTATTTCTTTTGAGGGAGACACAATAGTTTTCAGTGAGAGAATAGATCATGTAGACCACTTTATAGAGCAAGATGATGGAATGTGCAATGTAAATATCAGACGAGATATAATTCAAGGTAAGAGTTATTAAACAGGACAGAGAGCCATCAAGTCCTGGCAAAAAAAGTGCAACCAACCATGGAGATTTCTAGAATGTACCATTCTGCAACAAAGAACCTAACAAGAAATCAATTGGAATACTATTAGGAATCATGTGGGAACTCACTTAAATATCAAGTTACAAAAATATGTATGCACCAAAATCAATACCTTTCTCCCCTATGAAAATAACAAGGTATAAAATATAATAAAAACCAAGGTATTTTCTTTCATTTGCAATAGCAATAAAATGTTCAGTCTACATGGAGAGAAATTTAAAACTCAAGATACATAAAAGGACCCTTGAATAAAAGGAAAAGAGAGCAAAGGAGCCTAGCTCATTGCTAATACTTTTAAAACAACAGCAGAGCTCCCTAAATTAACTTCAAAGTGATCACAATTGAAATCCCAGTGGGATTCTGTTATAGTCCATGTCGATTGTCAACTTGATGAGACCTGGAACCCCCTGAGAGACGAACCTCTAGGCACATCTATGAGGGATTCTCTTGATGAAGTTAATCTCGATGGGAAGATTCACACTGAATGGGCAGGCCATCCCGTGGACTGGGGTCCTGGCCTGAATGAAACAGAGGAAAAGCGAGCTGAACAAAACAGCATCCATCGCTCTATGCTTCCTGACTGCAGATGCCATGTGACCAGCCGCCTCACACTCCTGCCTCCATTCCTTCCCCACTGTGAAGAACTATACTCTTGAGCTGTGAACCATCACTGACTCTTCCTTAAGTTGCTTTTGTCCAGTATTTTATCGTAGCAACAGGAGAAGAAACTCAGCCATTCATGTGAGAGTCGGATCAAATGGTTCTAGAGTTCACCTGCAATAGTCAATACTTACGAAGATGTAACATAATCAAGGTAGAAGAATGAACTGCACTTGGTATTGAATATACATTTATTCTATGGCAATTAAAACTATGAATCTGTCTGTAATTTCCATAGTAATTCAAGAAAAGAAATAAAAATACTTAGGATTCATTGTCCAATTCTATATCTCCTTTTGAAATGTAATCTCCTAAAGGGAAGGGCACTCCTCTCCCTCTCTTTCAATCTATTTCTTTTTTTCTCTCTCCCCCCTTCCTCTTTCTCTCCATTTTCCTCTTTCTCTCTGTCTCCCTCTTGGTAATTCCAGCACTCTGGAAATGAAGGCAGAAGGATCAGTAGTTCAAGGCCATCCTCTGCTACATAGCTAGTTTGAAGCCAGCCCAGTTACATATGATCCTGTCTCAAACAAACAAAATGCCAGGGAGAAAAAGTCAATATAATTGGCAAAAATATATAAAGTGAAAAGTAAATTTGATTTAATAATCACTAATAACCAAAGAACTATTCATATAAAATATGAAGATATCTCATTAGATTGGCATGATTTAGAACTATGGAAAAAATCCAATATGAGACTATATGAACATGTATCCTCTTAGACAATAATGGTCAACTGCATGTCATCATTTCAAACAAGAAATTAATTTATGTGCATGTATTGCTTTTATCATTATGACAAAATAATTGTCAAAAGTAACTTAAGGAAAATGGTTGACTTTTGGCTCACAGTTCAAGGTACAGTCAATCATGGCAGATGAGGCAGCTGGTCCTAGCTGGTCCCATCACACCTATAGTCAGGAAGCAGAGAGAGATGAATACTGGTGCTCAGCAGACTTCTTCCTTTTAGTTCAGTTCAAGATCCCAGCCATGGGATGCTGCCACCCACATCCGAAGTGGGTCCTCACCCCTCCCCTCTGTTCATCCCACCTGGAAATATCTTCATAGACATGCCCAGGGATGTGTCTCCTAGGTCATTCCAAAGCCCAAGTTGACAATCGAGATTTATCATCATTGCGTATTAGTATTTTAAATGCATATTAAGTCTAGCAATTCCGATTCAAAATTTGTTGTAGGGCCAGTGAGATGGCTCAGCAGAAGGTTGCTGCCACCAAGCCTGATGACCTGAGTTCCATCCCCAGAACTGACTCTCACAAATTGTACACATGTAAACACACACACACACACACACACACACACACACACACACACACACTTATATGTAAAAAAAAAAACCTAATTATCACAGATGATAGTATTTTTATTGAACAAAGATGTGATTATAAGGATTATAAATGGTGTTTTTATCTTAGTGAAAACTCCACAGTAGAAATGACCGTTGACAAATGATTGAATCATTAAAATACAGTGTGCCTGTATAAGAAACACTGTGACTGAGCTGGGGCGATAGCTCGGTCAATACAATGCTTGCCTTGCAAGCCACAAGACCTGAATTTAATAACCAGAACTGTTGTTCAACTTTCTATGGCCCCATATTGGAACACCAAAATGTTGTTGGCTGTTTTTTTTTACTCTTTACTCTTTTTGGCTCTTTGCTCTTTTGGGGGCCCACCATCCAGCTATCAAATAAATACACATGGAAGCTTATTATTAATATAAATGCCCCATCTTAGTGTGACTTATTTCTTGCTAGCTTTTCTTAATTTTAAGTTATCCCATCTACCTTTTGCCTCTGGGCTTTTCCTTTTCTTACTTCTGTATATCTTACTTTCCCTCTTACTCCGTGGCTGGCTGTGCAGCTGGGTAACTGGAACTTAGTGTCCTCCTCTCCTTGTTCTCTTGCTCTTTCTTCTTCTTCTTCTTCTTCTTCTTCTTCTTCTTCTTCTTCTTCTTCTTCTTCTTCTTCTTCTTCTTCTTCTTCTTCTTCTGGATTTCTCCTTTTATTTATTCTCTGCCTGCCAGCCCCGCCTATCCTTTCTCCTGCCTCTCTATTGGCCATTCAGCTCTTTATTAGACCAATCAGGTGTTTTAGACAGGAAAGCAGCACAGCTTCACAGAGTTAAACAAATGCAACAGAAAAGAATGCAACACATCATTGCATAATTAAACAAATGTTCCAGAGCACAAATAATATTCTACAATACGAACTTATTTCAAAATGGCAAGCATGATTATATGCATTTGTAATCCAGAGAGGCAGACACAGGAGGGTCTCTGGGGCTCACTGGCCAGCCTAGCCTAATAGGTAAACTCCAGGACATTGAAAGACCATGTCTCAAAGGAGAATAGATGGCTCTGATGAGGATGATACCCAAGGTTGTCCTCTGGCTTCTACATGGATGTGCACATACATGAACACAAACACACAAGTATAAATAAAACAAAGATAAATGTTAGGGAGTACCACTGGAAAATGGCCGACTCATTTAAGTATTAAATCAAGTTTCAACTGTGAATCTGCCCAAGAATCCATGACTGGGGAGCTCATGGGCTTCAAGGACGAACCTGCTACTATTATTTTGCAGAAGGGACACAGTATCAAAGCATCCCCTGCATACTTAATCCTTATCCCCCTAGATGAATGCATCTCTCAACCCTCCACAGAGAAGCTTGTATTTGCCATGGAAAGTAGATGATGCAGACACTCACAACCGGTCAAAGTGCAGACAGTAAGTGATTAATGGGATGTCTATATCACATACTCCCAAGATTCAAGGACCGCTAGAGAAGACTGTAAAAGCTGGAAGATTGTCAGGGGAGAGGGGTGCAGTCATGAAATGGTGTCCTCTGGACATGACAGGGTCATTACTCTCAGGAACTCACAGCAGCTGTAGCTGCCTACACAAGATCAAGCCAGTCAACATTCCAGCATGGAGGGGGGGGTGGGGCTTGTGAACCCCTACCCCTTATGGTGATAGCTGCTATAGTCTTTTTTCAGGGGTAGGGTCCTGGTAGGCTGATCATGCTTTTGGGAGAGTGGCATATGAGGATCAAGAAGACCTGAAGGTAAATATGACCAAAATACATTGCATATATATTCAATTCTCGGTGAATAATTTTCAAATCTTTGGACATAAATCAAATTTCACAACAGCTTGTCCAACCTAATACCTTTTACTCAAAGTCATACACAGCTAAGTTTCATGCATACGGCCCAGAAATTTCTTTCTTAGAAAAACAGTTAATACACAAGGTATTCAAATGTTCACAAAATATATGTCCTAAAGTATTTACAGTGGCACAATTGAGAAGAATTCCAAACTGGAAACTACCCAGGTGCCCATCAACAATAGCCTGGATAAATAAATTATGATACGAACTGAGAACACGCCACATCAATAGTGAACAGCCTGTAAACGCCGGAGGGGGGGGGGGATCTTTACAAATTGAATGAAGGAAAAGTGATGAGGCCAAATTCATCTCTCTGTTTATACTTAACAAAGTTAAAAACAGACCACACAGTAGCCTATGTCACTAGAAGTCAATATAGTCCTGTGGCTTCAGTTGGTGGTGAGTGGCTATTTCTGAAAGAACACAAAGACGGTTTGGAAGGGTCTGGATGATAGCTCAGGGAAAAATGTACTTAGCACCCAGGTAAAAACAAGTTGCATAACGGTGTGTACCTGTAATCCCAGCACTAGGGGATTAGAGACTGGAGGGTCCCTGGGGTTCACTGGATAGCCAGCCTAGCTTACTCAGCAAGTTCTAGGCCACTGTTTCAATAAAGGGGAGAGGATGGCACTGAAGAGGACAACTCAGTCCCATTCACCCAACACACACATAGCTGTAAGATACTGGAGATATTTTCTAATATCTCCAGCTAATTGGTGCTGGTAACGTCAATCTTCGGTTTATGAAAAGCTGCAGAATTATAATCTGTACACTTTCTATTAAGATTTATTCTCATTTATGTGTATGCACATATGTCTGTGTAAGTAAGTGACTGTCACTCATGTGCAGGTGCCTGCAGAGACCAGAAGAAGGCATCATCTCCTGGAACTGGAGCTACAGGCAGTTATGAGTCACCCACCATGGGTGTTGGGAACCAAACCACTGTGGCATTTCTCCAGACTAACTTATATGCTTCCCTGCATGTACCCCCTGTACATATATAAGTAACAGAAAGGGTGCCAGCAGAAGTTAATAATGAGCTGCTATATGGAAGAATAGGGGTCCAGCATGATTCAGGTTTCCTTCTGTTTGTATCATTTAGATTTTTCCCAGCTGAGTGTGTGGAGTCACATACACAAAGGTGGGAATGGGTGGATCCCTGGAACTCATTGACCATCCAACCTAGCATAACCAGTCAACCCCAGGACAATGAGAAACCCTGTCTCGAAAGACAAGGGGGATGACAACACTCCGTCAGCATTTGAGATTATGGCTTGGCTTTAGTCACTGTTCTATTGCTATGAAGAGACGCCATGACCAAGGCAACTCATAAAAGAAAGCATTTGATTGGGAGCTTGTTTACAGTTTCAGGGGTTTAGTCCATTTTGTATCACAATGAGAAGCATGGCTGCATGCATGTGCTGGAGCAGTTGCTGAAATAGTTGAGAGCTACATTCTGAGCCATAGGCAGGGGGGGGGAGGGAGGGAGGGAGAGGGAGAGGGAGACTGGGTCTGGAATGAGCTTTTGAAACCTCAAAGCCTATCCCCACTGACACACTTCCTCAAACAAGGCCACACCTCCTGACCCTTCTAATCCTTTTCAATAGCGCCACTCCCTGGTGACTAAGCATTCAAATACATGAGCCTGTGGGGGCCATTCTTATTCAAACCACCTTCTGTTCTTAGCCTTCATTCAAGAAGCTTCTTACTGAAGCCAGAAGATGGGGAGATGCACAACAAAAAGCTGTCTTCTGGAAGTAACATAGCCATTGTGCCCATGAATCCACTGCAGCTGTGGTTATCTGCACAAGACCTGCACAAGATCGGGCCCATCAACATTTCATCAAGGAGAGGAGAGGAGAGGAGCTCATTAGACCCCACTCCTCTCCTGAGGGATTATGATAGTCAATGGTTGTTGGGGGAAGGAGTGTCATTTACCTCCATAGTGGAGCCATTGATAAATAGACACCCACACCCTCAACCACAGTCAAACAAGAAACTCTAACCTCGATGGGCCACATACAGAAAGAAAATGTGAAAACAGGAGGGGGACAATCTGGGAAGGATTCTAATGAGAGAGAGAGAGAGAGAGAGAGAGAGAGAGAGAGAGAGAGAGAAGAGGAGAGAGGGGAATGGGAGTGGAAATGACTTAACTTTGCTGTATATATAAATGCATGAGACTGGCAAACAATAACAACTACAAAGGAATCAAGGTGGACTGCACCTGAGGAACATCGACTGAGATTGGCCTTGGGTGGCACACACATTTGCACAAAAGTTCTCTCTCTCTCTCTCACACACACACACACACACACACACACACACACACACGAGTAAAATAAATCCCTGGTTGGAAGGACGGCTCTACAGTCAAGAGCACTAGTTCCCAGCACCCACACAGGGTGGCTCACAACCACCTGTAACTTATCCCAGGGACCAGATATCCTCCTCTCTTCTCCACGGGCATTGCATGCATGCATGCATGCATGCATGCATGCACGTACAAACATTCACTCGGACACGTGGACATAAAATAAAACGAATGAAGATATCTTAAAAAGAAAACAGAACAAATCTCTTCAAAAAGTTAGAAAATAAACAAAAGTGAGGAAGTGCAATCAGTTGAAAATGAGCGCTGGAAAGCCAGTGGGATCACAGGAAGCTGGTCAGAAAGCTACGGGTAGATTTTTCTCCCCAAAGACTATTAATGAACTCGAGTTTTTACAAAAAGGAAAAGTGAAAAACAGCGCTCGACCCAGAGGCTAAAGTGCTGGGTAATTTCTGCTGATTCTGTTATTGCAGAAGCTAATCCCAAAATCCACTTTAAGAAATGGATTTATTAGAGAATTGTTGAAATACAGCAAACTGCATGTAAAGTTCTAGACTGCTTCAAACTAAATACATATATGTGTGTGAATTGTGTGTGTGTGTGTGTGTGTGTGTGTATGTATGATTTTGAGTCTCCAGCTTTCACCTCCCAAGTACTGGGAGTATAGATATGCATCACTATGGTTTATGTAGGGCCAGGGATGGAGCCCAGGGCTTCCTGTATGCTAGCAAACACTCTACCAACTGAGGTCAGCTCTTAATTTGGTAAGCTTTTATCTGTGTGTATATCTCACATCACATCAGACAGTAAATGTATCTCGATCCATTTGTTATTCCTTCCTATCACTTCTCCATTGTCTCACCTCACCTACAGGAATCGTTACAGTTGGAATTTAGGGGACACAGACTTTTTAGTATGTCCATGTTTATCTGTCCTACCCCAACCCCAATGCTGATGATCTAATACTAAGCCCCAACCCTGGTCCTTTCTCTCCCAGTCTGACCTCCTACTGGCTATGAGGCCAAGGATGACCTTGAACTTAGGATCCCCCTGCCTCCACCTTCTCAGTGCTGGGATGACTAAAGTGCTAGCACTCCAGGCAAGCACTCTACCAAGTGAGACACATCTGCAGCCCTAGATTCTTTATCTCAGTACAATTACAGAGATATAGAGGAAGGTGTTGTTTTGGAAAGTTCTGGAAATTTTAGGAGGTGAAATCTAGCTGAAAAGGGCTACTGGAGACAAATCCTTCACGGGTCTATTTCTCTCTCCCTCTACCCACCCTCTCTCTCTCCCTCCCTTCTTTCCTTTCCTTCCCTCCCTCTCTCCCTCCCTCTCCCTCTCTTCCCTGTCTCTCCCTTCCTCCATTTTCTGTACACCATGAAGTAAGTAGCTTCTACCACTGCCTCCTGCCGCCATGATGCTCTGCTTCACCACTCCCACCCCCCTCCCCAGAAGGACTGAAACTTCTGAATGAGCCACAGTAAATCATTCACAAAGACATGAAAGGAGAAGTGGGGGGTGGGGGAGGCTAGCTGGGAAGAGGGAGATCAGCCCAGTGGAAGGGGACAAGAGAGGGTAATGAGGTGAATGTGATCAAAATACAGGAAACACATGTATGAAAATATATTGAAACCTATTGCTGCCTATAATTAATATATGCTAAAAATAAATCAAGACAAAAAAAACATTGAGGAGCCACTGAGATGGCCCAACAGGTAAAGGCGTTTGCCACCAAGTTTCTCAAAACCTGAGTTCCATTCCCGTAACCAACATGGTTGGAAGGAGAAAACTAACTCCAGCTAGCTCTCCTCTTCATTATGTGTGCTGTGATATACATGCTTCCTCCACACAAACAAATAAACCAATGTAAAAGTAAATGCATACATAAGCATTCTTAAAGTTTGTTGTTGTTTTTTTAATTCCTTCTGTAAGTTGATTTTCCCAGGAATTTTGTTACTATGGGGAGACACTGAGAGAGCTGTTGAGTCTTCAGTGTTTATGTTAATGATTTAAATTAAATTATTCAAATAAAATTATAATTAATAGTCACATTAGACTGTAGCTGGAGTTTTCCTGCCTGGCCCACAGTCAGGCTGAGTCAGAGAGACACTGCCAGCCGCCACCATGACAACCAGCATGTGAAGATGCCGGTAAGCCACGAGCCATGTGGCAAGGCATAGATTAATGGAAATGGATTAATTTAAGCTGTAAGAACAGTTAGCAAGAAGCCTGCCACGGCCATACAGTTTGTAACCAATATAAGTCTCTGTGTTTACTTGGTCGGGTCTGAACGGCTGTGGGACTGGCAGGTGAGAAAGATTTGTCCTGACTGTGGGCCAGGCAGGAAAACTCTAGCTACATTAGACTCTTTGTATGAACACAGACATTCAGTTATTTAGTTAAATATCTAGAAATGGAAGGCATGAGATATAACAGATACATAACTGACTGTGTGAAAATTTGCCAAATTGTTACATAAAGCAACTGGAGCATTCCATATCCTCCCTCCCGGTACAGTTCCAGTAGCTCCACTCAGCCCAAAACACTTGCTAATCCCTCTTTTTAAAAAAAATTATTTATGTGTATGAGCGCTTTGCCTGTATGTATGTCTGTGCACCGTGTGTGTGCCTGGTACCCAGGGAAGCCAGAAGAGGGCATCCAATTCCTCAGGATTGGACTTACAGACACTTGTAGGCATAGCAGTCACGAGAGCGTGAAGAGGCCACTTGTTAACATCCGAGAAGGGGGATCACAACCCTCAGTGCTCTTCCCCTCTCTCCTTTGTTCTTAGTATTCTATCACTGTGAAGAGACACCATGACCAAGGCAACTCTTATAAGAGAAAGCATTTAATTGTGGGCTTGCTTATATTTTCAGAGGTTTAGTCCATCGTCTTCATAGTGAGATCATGGTGGCACGCAGGCAGGTGCTAGAGTAGTAGCTAAGAGCTGCATCCTGATCCATAAGTAGAGAGAGAATGAGAGACTCTGGGCTTGGCACGGGCTGTTGAAACCTCAAAGTCCATCCCCAGTGATGCACTTCCTCCAACAAGGCCACACCCCTTAATCCTTTCAGAGAGTTCCATCCCCCAGTGACTAAACATTCAAGTCCATTAGCCTGTGGGGGCCCATTGGCCCATTCTTATTCAAACCAACACATCCTCTCTGTTCATCTGGTACCCTAGCCCAGGAGCTGGTGCTGCCCACATCCAGATCTCACCTTTCCTCCTCAGTTAAACCTCTCTAGAAACACCCTCACAGACGCATCCAGAGGTGTGTCTCCTAGATGGATCTAAGTCCAGTCAAGCTGACAATGAGAACTAACTGTCATAAGCACTGTTCTGGGAAGGGTTAGAATGGGATAGTTTACACAAGAAGAGAAAAACTTGCTCTAAAATCTGTTCCTGGGCCTGGAGAGACGGCTCGGTGGTTAAGAGCACTTGTTGTTCTTGCAGAGGACCCAAGTGGAGTTGTCAGTACCTACATGGGGCAACTCACAATCATCTGTCACTCCAACTCCAGGGGATCCAACACCGTCTTCTGGCCTCTGTAGGCACCTGCACTCATACCCACATACCCAACACCACATACACGCAAATAAAAATCTTTTCAAAATTAAAGAAGTGTTCCTACCCATGAGATCAGTGGCGAGAAGACAAACAATGATGCTGTCCCAGCTTTCTCCAACATCTATAGTGTCACCTACAATGGAGTAGGTGTAAAACAGCTAGGAGAGTATCGAGCAACTGGTCCAGCTATGCTACCGTTTGCACATTAATTCCCATTCCTGGTGCACAATTACAACCTGAGTATGACCAGAGAAAGATGCAAGAACTCCTTCACCGTGATGAGCAGGGGAGCCTTGCAAGCTTGACAGCCTGAGTTTGAACCCCAGGACCTACCGCGGCACACATCTGGAATCACAGAGAGATGAGACAAAGAGACAAGAACATCAGCCCTAAGCTCTAGGGCCAAGTAGCCCGAAGTACAGAGAACAGCAGCAGACGTAAGGCAGAGATGCTACCTCAATTGAGGCATAAGAGAATACATAAGAAGCCGTGTAACCTGTAAGGTCAGCTTCCACCCTATGTATTCACCCAATTAGAAAATGTGTGTACGCAAAACTCCATGCACACATTAATAGCAGTTCTGGGTCTTTTTAAATTTTACCACATTTATTTACTTACATAGGAGTGTTCGTGTGGGATGCATGCGTCATGATGCACACGTGGAGGTGAGTGAGCAACCTGCAAGAGTTCTCTCCTTCCACCATGTGGGTCCTGGGTGTGAAACTCAGGCCCGCAAGCTTAGCAATGAGCGTCTTTACCCATTGAGCCCTCTGACTAGCTTGCAGCTTTGTAGCTAATCTCCCAAAATAGAAGGGAAGCAAGGTGTCCTTTCCATGAGTAGAGACACAGTAAGTAAACTGGAATGCACATAAAAATCGTCACATAATCCTATGACAAAAAAAAATGGGGAGGGAAAATGTCAAAGAGGTCACAAGCTTGAGTGAGTAAGGAAGGATGGGTAAGATCAGAGAGGAGCTGGGGGAAGGGAGTGAATATGGTCAACATGCACTGTATAGAATTCTCTAAGAACAGGGCACGGAGGAAAGAAATGAAGAATCAAACAGTCGTGACATGGGCCAAGGAGGTGGCTTGGTGAATTCAAGTGCTTGCCGCACAAACCTAGGACCTGAGTTCAAACACCCAGAACATAAAAAGCCAGGGAGGTCACATGTGCCTGTAATCCAGCACTGTGGGAGACAGAGACTGAGAGCAGCTCCAGGGTGTAGCTAGAGTTTTCCTGTCTTGCCCACAGTCAGGACAAATCTCTCTCACCTGCCAGTCCCACAGCCACTCAGACCCGACCAAGTAAATACAGAGACTTATATTGGTTACAAACTGTATGGCCGTGGCAGGCTTCTTGCTAACTGTTCTTACAGCTTAAATTAATCCATTTCCATTAATCTATACCTTGCCACGTGGCTCGTGGCTTACCGGCATCTTCACATGCTGTTTGTCATGGTGGTGGCTGGCAGTGTCTCTCTGACTCAGCCTTCCACTTCCCAGCTTCATTCTCCTCCTTGTCCCGCCTACACTTCCTGCCTAGCCAATGGCCAATCAGTGTTTTATTTATTGACTAATTAGCAACACATTCACCATACAGAACATCCCACAGCACCAGGGTCAGTGAGAAACTGTCTCGGTGGAATAGACGGAGAGCGACACAAGACACTTGCTGTCTTCCTCTGACTTCCAAGCGTGTCCACATGGCACATGGAGCTCCCACCAACATGTGTGCATGCTACACATACTACACTCACATATTTAGACACACTAAATTTACACACACACACAAAGATACAACACACACTTGAAAGGCATTCATAGATCACAAATGTTACGTGTTCACAAGTGAAAGAAACCAGCCTAAGGCTGGAAAGACGGTTCAGATGTTAAGAGCACTTCCTGTTCTTCTAGATGACCTAAGTTAGTTCCCAGCACCCATGTTGGGTGGCTCCCAACCACCTGTAACTCTAGCTCCAGGGGATCCAGCGCCCTCTTCTGGCCTCCATGGACACTGCACTCATGTGCATATACTCGTAATTAAAATAAAACAAATCTTTAAGAAACCAGTCTGAAAAGGCTACATATTATAAGTGACCCTGTGAAAAAGACACAACTATAGAGATATAAGATCCAAGAACAAAGAGAAAGTGTGAATAGGTGAAGCAGGGATACTTTTTCAGGACAGGGAAAGTATACTGTATGCTACTATAACTGTGTGCTCATAACAATATACATTTCTAAAATCTCATCAAACTTCAAGTTTACCTGAATGAGTGCCAATTTAAAAAGTTGTTTAAGCCTGTGGGCATGGTGACACATGCCTGCAATTCCAGCACTCAGGAGGTAGAGACAGGAAGATCGTTAGTTCAAGTCTATTCTCAGCTACAGAGGCTGAGGGCAGCCTGGGCGACATGAGACACTATCCCAAAGAAAACAACAAATAATAAAGTATTTAAGAGCTCAAACAAATCCTAGACTAGAATGCAAAATGGACCAAATTCATTTGTACTGCAGACAGATAAAATGATCTCACTGAAGAGAACAGGAAGAAATTGCAACTCAAATAGCTTTGGAAACAGACCCGCTGTGTAAAGCTAAATGCAGTAAATGCTGGACACAAGCATCGCAGCTGATGAAGTTGCCTCCCGTGGGTTGATGACATCATGGTTCTCGTGACACTGTGAATATATTCGGCCTCATTAAGTAAATGGATGGTGGACGGTCAGAGCCAAATTGCTCTACATTATAGTTTAGCAAAGTAGGAGTCTAGAATGATCCATGTGGTAGCAAATTAGGAAACAGCATAGATCAATGTTTAGACCAGGATAGTTACACATAGAAATCTGTGCAGATTGTATATATTATATATGTGTGTGTGTGTGTGTGTGTTGATCATACATAATATAAATAGTATATATATATGTGTGTGTGTGTGTGTGTGTGTGTGTGTGTGTATACACACATGTGCATATTTATTGACCCTGTCAGCTGAAAGGGCCTAGAACTTACAGTTGTCCCATAGCAACAAGAACACCTAGCACCCAGATCTTGGCTTCTGACACCATTCTCTAATCAAAGAAATTGGGGAAAGGTCTGGAGAAATGGCTTTAGTTAGTAGAATGTTTGCTCTGAAGCATGAGGACCTGAGTCTGATCACAAGAGCTCACATAAAAGAGCTGGGCATGGTGGTGTAAGCCTGTAACCCTCCTTCTAAGGAGATGGAGAGAAGGGTACCCTGGAGTTGGCAGCCAGCTAGCTCAGCTACCTGGTGGGTTCTAAGACAGTGAGATACCCTGGCTCAAAAAAAAAATCATGGTTAGTAGGCATCTGAGGAACAGCACCTCAGGATAATCTCTGACATCCATGGTCATGTGAATAGGAGGTGCACACCACACACATGAGAGTGCACACTGGAGAACATGCACACCAGGGGGGAAAAAAAACAGGCAAAAAGTGTGTAAGAAGAGGCTGGGATAGCTTGCAGTACCTCAAAATTACACATTGCTGGAGATGTTCCCCTTCACACTGATAAAAAACAATCCAAAGAGAAGACCTGCCCCCATCAGGCTACAATGTGTGAGTTGCCTTTGCCCACATATCTTAGCTGTTTAGTCCAGTGTGTCTCTAAGAAGTCAAATGACTATTGTCGTTGGCCCAGCCTAAGAAATCTCTTAATGTGGTGTTGCGGGATATTTGATCTCGCTGTGAAACACTGAGACAGTGTTAATAAAGTCAACCTTGGATCCGAGAGACCAACTGACCTTCCTTTTTGTCTGGAGACTCAGCTAGAGAACATCTCTCCATTTGTCCCAAATCAAAAAGCCCTTCCCTACTTCTTCCTGTGTGTCTCTCTATCCATCTTCCAGGGTTCTCTGGACTCTCTATGGCTAATTCTTGTCAACTAATCACTGGCTCCATCCCCTGATCCAAGGTTGATTTTATTAACACAGTCTCGGGGTTTCACAGGGCGATCAAATATCCCACAACCATGTGGGCTCAGCTTACAACCAAGTATCAATTAAAAGGGAGAATTTGAGTCAGGCAGGGTACTGACCTACAATCCTAGCACTCAAGAGAGGGAGGCAGAAGGACCAAGGGTTCAAAGTCATCCTCAGCTACATGGCCCAGGATACATGTCACCCCACCTCAGAAAACCAAAATAAATAACTAGGAAAATTAGCATCCAATTTAATACTTTCCAAAACACCGCTCCTATAGTATACTGTTGGGGGTTTGTTGAATTCTTTGGGCATCAGAGGGAGACTACTCCTATGGGACAGGTTTCCTAAAGAAGGGTGGTGGTTGTGACTAAGACAGGCATCAGATAGAAAAATGGGGCATACACCTGTAACTCCAGTTCTCGATAACTGAAACAGGATGATTGTAAGTTGGAAGCCAGTCTTAGCTACACAGTGAGACCCTGTCTCAAAACAGAGGAAGAGGGAGGATGGAGAGGGAGGGGAGAGGGATGGGAAGGGAGAGGGAGGGGAGGGAGGACTGAGTAGTAGATACACCTATGACATGTGCTACTATTTTCCCACCGTCTCACGGTCACGCATCATTTTTAAATGCTATTTACTCTTAGCTCTACATTTCCTCAAACGTACAGCTGTCCCCATGCCCACTCCTACATCTTATTAGTTAATGCGCCAGTGAAGACTCACGTGCCCTACTGTGCCACACATTTGTTCAATGCTTCGAGACAGACTAGACTACAATTGATTTTCTTTGCTATTACCTTAAGTGTTCTACTCTGTGTTTAGAAGACATAACTCACAGGCCTTGCTAGACTTGTCAAAGAAAGCCATGCATTAAAAGAGTCTTGAAAATACATTGTTGTTGGTTGCTTTTTTTTTTTTTTCTGAGTCTAACAAAATTCCTTTGGCTTTGTTTTGCTTTGGTTTTCTTAAGACTCAGTCTCATGTAGCCCAGGCTGGCCTCAAACTTGCTATGTAGCTAAGGGTAACGTTGAATTCCTGATCCTCCTGCCTCCACCTCCAGAGTATTGTGGGTTCATGGATTTCACCACAGCTGGCCTGCTAAGATTTCTTGGTACACTGATATTTTTCCCTACATTGAAATTCTCCAGTTAGTCTGAGGTCTCTGTCTCTGTCTGTCTGTCTGTCTGTCTGTCTGTCTGTCTCTCTCTCTCTCTCTCTCTCTCACACACACACACACACACACACACACACACATACACACACACACACACACACACACACACACACACACACACACACATACACACCTGCCCTCAACAATCCCAAAGGAGAATGACTTGGCAATCGTTGTATGAGAGAAGACAGTGACCACAGAGGCCCAAATATGGATGTGAACCAAAGCCACACAGCACTGAGATCCTACTAAGCCCCGTTCAGTTAGGAAAATACAGACGCACACAATCCGAGCACCATTCTATTCAAAGGAATCCGCCCAACCTGGAAGTTACATAGCATCAGTAACAGGCTGAGGTAAGACAAGGCATTTGAGAAGAATGTTGGTCAGGGCCAACTGCTGCAGAACCAGCTTCTAAATACATGGGACCATTGCACACAGACACTGTCTGCCTTAGACCCACACAAGAGCAAGCCAACCAACTTTACATCAGAGACAGGGAGGGTTCATGGAGCCTACTCCTAGCTGAGCAGCTTTGGCAGGCGTAAGATGCCCAGGTGGGGTGGGTCCATTTTCTTCTGGGAATCGGGCCCCTGTTAGGATGCTTATGCTCTGGAATATGACTTCACATCCATGCACATAAGGACAGTATTAAATAACTTCTGTGGCTATGAAAAGAGGACATGAACTTGGGGAGAGGGTGTGGCAGGGTTATCTGGGAGGAGCTGAATGGGAAGCAGAGGCTGAAAATGATCAAAATGTGATCAATACATGTTATCAAAGAATGGATCAAAAACGTTTTTTAATGCATTGGAGTTGGAGTAATAGCTCAGCTGTTCAGAGAACTGGCTCCTCTCACAGAGGACCTAGTTCAGTTCCCAGCGCCCATATCAGACAGTTCACGACTGTCTGTAGCTTCAGCTCCAACGTCCTCTTCCGGCCTCAGTGGGCATCTGTCCTCGTGTGGACATGCCCACAAATACACATGATTTCAAAATAAAAATAAATCTAAAAACTAAGAAGAGGACCGGGGGTGAGGGAAAGATTGATGAGCCTGCGTCAGAGAATCCAAGATGCGGCAGAAGGATAATTCCTCAGCTAAGATCGGGCGTCACGCGTTCGGTGGAGTGGCGGGCTCACACCTTGGCTGCACTCATGGTTCTCTTGTTCATCAAGGACGCTGCTCTTGACCCTGAGCGCTCTCACTTTCGTGTCCTTTGAGATGAGCTCCATTAACAAGCCATTTCGAGTACTTCCTCTCTCTAGCCTCCTGCCTCTCCACTTCTGTGTCCCCCGACCGTAAAAGCCCTGTCCTTCGATGAACCGGTACAACTGTTCTGGAGAGCAATTTGGCAAGAATTAGCAAAAGAAGATGTGTGTGTGTGTGTGTGCATGCGTGCGTGTGTGCGTGTGATAATGCTAGTATGTGTGCATGTTCACACCTGTGAATGCACACATATGTGGGGGTGAGCACGCTCATGTGCACATGCACGTAGAGGACAGACATCAACCACAGATGTCACTCCAACAGATGTCACCCACCTTGTTTGTATTTTTTTTTTGGGGGGGGGACGGTTCTCTGTGTTGTTTTGGTGCCTGTCCTGGATCTCACTCTGTAGACCAGGCTGGCCTCAAACTCACAGAGATCCGCCTGCCTCTGTCTCCTGAGTGTTGGGATTACAGGCGTGCGCCACCACCGCCCGGCTTGTTTGTTTGTTTGTTTTAATTTTTTAATTGCGATTATTTATTTATTGTGTGTGTGAATTGGTCGTGGCTCTCCTGTGGAAGTCAGACAACAACAACTTGTGAGAGTCAGTTCTCTTTTTCTATCGTGTGGGTCCCGGGGATTGAACTGGGGTCATCAGGCTTGGCAGCAAGCCCCTCTCCCCACTGAACCATCTTGCCAGCCATCTTACCTTGTTATTATTTTTATGAGTGGGACTGCTGTTGTTGTTGTCTCTCAGTGGACCCAGGGCTCATTAAGGAGCCTGACCAATGAGCCCCGGGGATCCATCCATTCACCTGTCTACACAGCATTAGTACTGGGATTGCAAGCATGCATCACCGCACCCAGCTTTAAGTGGGGATTAGAAATTAAACTCAAGCCTTCATGCCTGCCCGGCAAGCACTTTACTGAGCTAACTCCCCAGCCCCAGGGTACACTTTCTTGACCCAAATATTTTGTCTTTAGTACATATGCACAAGTTCATAAGGATAGACTTACAAAGATGATCGCTGCCGTATTGCTTGTGACAGGGCAAGCCAGTGGGAGAGCAAGAGTGAGGGAGGGAGGCGACATCACTTAACCAAATCACTGTACAATAGAGAAGAATGTCTGTCATCAGGGGCAGGGAGGTGGCTCACCGTGCATACTCAAGGACCAGAATTCAGATCCCCAGAACCCACATAAATTCAGCCTGCCAGTAATTCTAACCTTCAAAGATGAAGAATGAGGATCCCCAGAGCAAGCTAGCTAGCAAAACTAGACATATGAGTGAACCCTGAGTTTGATTAAGAGACCCTGCCTCAAAGAATATGATGGATGAGTGATGGGGGATGATTTCTGACATTGGCCTTTGGCCTGGAAAGGCATATGCACACACATGCATGCATGCCCCAATACACACATGTTCCCATACATGTAAACACACACACACACACACACACACACACACACACACACACACACTCAGATATACATCCCTAAATGAAACCTCAGACACACTTTGTTTTGGTTTTTATTGCTGTGAAAAGACACAGCAACTCTTACAAAGGAAAACATTTAATTTTCGGGGAGGAGCTTGCTTACAGTTTCAGAGGTTCGGTGCGTTATCATCATGGCGAGGAGCATGGCAGCATGCAGGCAGACATGGTCCTGGAGAAGGAGCTGAGAGTCCTACATCTTGCAGGCAACGGGAAATGGTTATGCAAGTCACACTGAGGGAAGCTTGAGCAAAAGAGACCTCAAAGCCCATCCCTACAGTGACACACTTCTTCCAACAAGGCTACACCTACTTCAATAAGGCCACACCTCCTAATAGTGCCATTCTCTATGAGCTTACAGGGGTTAATTACATTTAAACTACCACATGCCTTGATCTTGGATTCAGCCTAAAACATAAATTCTGTTCTGAGCACTAATCCATTTCCTTCATGAGCTTGTAAACTGGTGGGAAAACAGTCATCTCTTCTCTCCAACATCCACCTAGATGCAGACTCACTGACAATGGTCCCTGAGTGAGAACGCGTGCATAAGCATTTACCAGAAAAGAGGTTAAGTTTGTCTGCTCATTTGTCTGTCTGTTTGAGATAGGGTCTATGACAGTTAGTTTTCATTGTCAACTTGATACAACCTGGGATCACCTGGGAGTAGAGAATTAGTGAAGGATGGTCTAGATTAGGTTGGCCTGTGGGCATCCCTGTGAGGGACTTTCTCAGTTGGGTTCATTGAAGTGAGAAGACCCACCTCGAATATGGGCGGCAACATTCCCTATTCGTGAGCCCAGACTTGTATTTTAAAAAGTGGAAAATGCAGCTGGGTGGTGGTGGGGCACGCCTTTAATCCCAGCACTTGGGAGGCAGAGGCAGGCGGATCTCTGTGAGTTTGAGGCCAGCCTGGGCTACAGAATGAGTTCTAGGAAAGGTTCCAAAGCTACACAGAGAAAACCTGTCTCAAAAAACCAAAGTGGCGAACACTAGCTCAGCAGTAAGCAATTACTCTTGACTGTGCCCGTGATATGACGAGCTGGCTGCTTCAAGCCCCTGCTGCTGGAACTGCCTCCACGATGATGGACCGTCACCTGGAATTGGGAGCTAAGCCCAGATGTTGTGTTATAGCAACAGAAATGAAAGCAGAACAGGCCTTTACTCTGTAGTCCAGGCTAGCCTTGAAATCATGACACTTCTCCTAACACAGCCTCCTGGTTCTTGGATTGCAGGTGTGATCCACCAGGCTCAGCTGAATCTGTAAAATGTTTTGTTTTCATTTGGTTGTGCATTTGTGTGCGTACATAATTGTTGTATGTGTTAGTGCACATGCATGTGCAGGTGCATATGGAAGCCAAAGGCTGATATCAAGTGTGTCTTTTTTTTTTTTTTTTTTTTTTTTTTGGAAGGAGGGAATTTCAAGGCAGGGTCTTAGTACATAGCTCTGGCTGTCCTGAAACTCACTCTGTAGACCAGGCTGGCCTCAAACTCACAGAGATCTGCCTGCTTCTGCCTCCCCAGTGTTGGGATTAAAGCTGTGCACCACTATACATGGCACATCTACCTCATTTTTTTAAGATAGGGTCTCTCACTGAACCTGGAGCTCACCAGTTTGATCAGGCTAGCCCCAGGGATCCTCCTGTCTCAGACTCCCCAGAACTTGGCTCACAGACAAACGCTATTATGTCCAAGTTTTTATATGGGTTCTAAGAATCTGAACTCCGGTCTTTGTGCTTAGCAAAGGGTGGGTATGGAGTCTTACCACAATGTATTGATTCAACTGGTCTATCTTATTGATATGTGTTCATCTCTCACTGTGCTTCATCTAAACATTGAACTTTATCATAGATACGGTGTGTTGTCACACATTCATGCCTGCTGCCATGATGGTCCACAGCTAGAGGGTACTGAGGCAAACAACCATGGCCTGAACCCTCCAAAACTATGAGCCAAAGTTTATTAGAATAAGTGTGTTAGTCTCAGTTACACAAAAGTAACTAACAAAACCTCTAGCAACCCTTCTTGCTGCCCCTCAGGGCCCCCGAGGGCCTCCTCCTTCACACACACACACACACACACACACACACACACACACACACACACACTGAGCTCCAACCACAGTGTCTTTGCCTCCATTTAAAGTACTAGCATCCCCAATAAGGCTTTAGAAAACTCTTATCTAGAACATCAGTGTTCAGGGGCTGGGAGTTCAGAGGCTGTAGCCAAGTCAGTAAAGTACTTGCCTAGCATGCACAACACCCTGGGTTCCATAGCCAGTCCTCCATAAGCCAAGCAAGCTTAAAACCAGGCATGGTCTGTGTAATGCACACTTGCAATCCCAGTGATTAAGAGGCAGAGATACAAAGCTCAGAAGTTCGAGTTCATCCTTCACTACGTAGCACATAACAAATTTGAAGTTAGTATAGGATACATGAGACCCTGTCTCAAAAATTAATGATTGATTGATTGATTGATTGATTGATTACTGAGATAGTGCAGTCAATGAAGGGCCCTGTCACCTTGTAAGCATGAGGAGAAGAAGCTAATCCCTAGCATCCACATAAAAAGCCAAGTGTGGTGGCACGGATTTGTAATCCCAGTGCTGGGGTGGTGGAGACGAGCCAATTCCTGGGGTTCACTGGCCAGCCAGCCTAGCCTAACCAGCATGCTCCAGGCAAGTAAGAAACCAAAGGGACAGCTCCTGAGTAATGACACTTGACATAGTTCTCTGGCCACACACACACACACACACACGCATGCACGCATGCACACTAAGAGAGAGAGAGAAAGAGACAGAGAAAAACAGAGACACAGAGAGACAGAGACAGAGATACAATGTCCAGACCCAGTCCTTCCATTAACAATCCAAAGATGAGTCAAAGATGCCCACTGCCTCATCTTACTATAACATCCTATGTTACACGCTCTCCCCTGAAACCAGCTTCCTCAGAGACGCTCCACGTTGCAGCATCCTTGTTAGGTCTGATGAGCTCAGTAGCACTGAGCAAACCCTGCGTAGCACCCAGCGTGGGGACCATGGAAGTGCCTGGGGTCCCATGGGGGAAGGGGACACACAAAGAGGAAAAATAAGAGTGGCCTTTCAGGGCCTCCTTGAACTGATGACACCAACCTAGCAACCAAAGGCAGCTTAGCAACGGGGCAAGAAGAAGTTGAGTTCCTTTAGCCTCTTGCTGGGGAGGACCATAAGGCCACGGGGCAGTTTGTGGGACCTGTTTACGGAGAGACTGTCAAAGCTATTCAGAACAGGGGTGGGAGGGAGAAAGAGAAAGAGAAAAAAGTGCCCTTTGAATTTCCATTGCTTTGAGAGTCAGCAATTTAATGACTCATACATTCTAGATCCCTGCTTTGTCTACACATTTTCATTTCAAAATACGAAAAACACTTTGTTTGGAAGATTGGTTATTTTTAGCTTCTATATCAATAGTGCACATCCACTTCTCCCCAGAGAGAACAGCTTCCTCCAGATTGGCCCACAGCACCACCCTAGAAGTGAAGTTGTTTACTTTGCAGTATTTTGACAAAACTACATGGGCATCTCTCTATCCCATTTTTTGGGGGGTGGCCAACGGCACGACTGACCACCCGGGAGTCACTCAGGACCAGTTCTCTGATAGTCAGCTTTGTCAACTTGACACAGCCTAGCGTTGCCTGGGAAGAGAGTCTCAGTGAGGGGCTTGTTAGTTGGTCTGTGGAATTGCTGTGGGAAGATCCAACCTACCACGGGCAGCTCCATTCCCTAGGCAGAGGTCCTGAATGGTGTGAGCATGGAGAAATCATGTTTGCATTCATTCTTCTCTGCTCTTGACTGTGGATATACTGTGACTCTTTGAAGGTGGTCGATGTTGTCACCAAAGATGAACTATAAACCTAGGACTGTGAGCTGAAATAAGTCCTTTTCCTCTAAGTAGTTTTTGGTCAGGGTATTTTATCACAGCAACATAAATGGCCAGATCCACTGGCATGGACAGAAATGGAAGAACATTCTTTCGGCCTCCATATCAAGCAGCCCTATCAAGTGGCCTTACAAATCAGAACAACTAGCTCTCCATGGGCTCATTTGTAACCTTGCAAATGGTTACAGCTTCAATCTCAACAGAACAACTTAGTATTGGCCTTGGAGGCACACAGCTACAATTCCAGCACTCAGGAGAATGGGGCAGGAGGATCGTGGGTTTTATATCAGCCTGGGATCCAAAGGAAAACAATGTAAAAGGAGGGAGGGTGGGGAGGAAAGAACTTACCATATTTAAGGTAGGAAAACCCACATCGTCTACAGGTTGCACCATCCCAAAGACTGAGGTCCCAGACTGAATAAAAAAGAGTTTTAAATGACAACTACCACTTATCTCACGCTCTTCCTAAGTGTGGGTGCCATGTGAGCAGACACCCCAAAATCCCGCCAATATGCCTTCCCCACCATGGTGGGCCGTAGCGCCACAAATCACAAGTTGAAATAATCGTTTCTCCCTGAAGTTGCCCTTTGTTGGGCTTTTGTCACGGGCATGGCAAAAGCCACTAAACACCTGGCCACGCTTCTCAAGTAGCCATTCTGAGCCCATTCTTAGACACAAGCTACCCTCTGGTTCAGAGTCCTCAGGAGGGTTCACCCTGCATGTCAAGATGCTCTTGACCAGGAGTTAGTCAGCTCCTGCCCTTGAGTGGTCTTGGAGAAGGTTCTGGAATCTAGATAGAGTCTTGCAATGTCCTGTGCCTGAGCCCTCTACGCTTCCATTTCCACAATTCTGTGGAAACATGATGGAGAAATCAAGGAGTGCATCACCAAAAATATTTCCACTCCCACCCCCCCATAAGCCTAAGTTCAATCCCTCCACCAAGAACACTTTCCACCTCTAATAGGAGCTGGGATGGAGAGGGCAAGAGACTCCGTGACCAACAGCCTTAGAGAGAGAATCTCAGAACTGACCAATTTCAAGAACTTACTATCATCTAACCTTTGATGCTGGTATCACACAGATCTAAAATTCCCTTCTACACAAAACCAGCCAGGCATGGAAGGATTCCAGGGCAAAGAAAAAGAGTAAGATCAAAACCCAGGGAGTCCCGTGGCTTGGTAACATATCGGGCCCACATCCTGAACCGACCTCGTCTATACACAGGGGGGAGGCAAGGAAGAACAGAAAGGAGGAGACAGAGGAGGGAGTGGAGGAGGAGGAGCAGGAGGAGGAAAAGGAAGAAGAAGAGGAGGGGGTTAAAAAAAGGAGGTGGAGAAAGAGAGACAGGAGGAGGAGGGTGTGGTGGAATGGCAGAGAAGGAGGTGGAGGAGAAAAGAGAGGGAAAGAGAAAAAGAAGAAGAGGGGAAGGGAGGACATTTTGGAGGGGAGGAGGGGGAGGGGAGAAGGGAAGAAGAGGAGGGGAGAAGGGAAGGGGAGAAGGGGAGGGGAGGAGGGGGAGAAGAGGGGAGGAGGGGAGGAGAGGAGGGGAAGGAGAGGAGGAAATCATAGTTGTCCTCAGAGAGACTTGGATAGGAATTCTGGGTTCTCCTTCGACTCTATGACCTCAGGTCAGTTACTCAGTATTTGTTAATACTTTTCTCTTGTAAAAATGCTCTTACACAGCTAGGCCTGGTGATGCAGACCCTATATTCGAGCTACTTGGGAGACTGAAGCAGGAAGATTTCAAGTTCGAGGACTATATGGGGTACTGTGTAGGTTTAAGGCAAGGCTGAGAAACTTAATGAAGCCATGTCTCAAAGTAAGAAAAAGGAGTTGGAATATAGTATGGTGAGAGAGCACCTGCCTAGAATCCTCCAGTGAGGGGCTGGGGTGTGGCTCAGTGGTAGAACACCTGCCTAGAATCCCCAGTGAGGGGCTGGGGTGTGGCTCAGTGGTAGAGCACCTGCCTTGAATCCCCCAGTGAGGGGCTGGGGGTGTGGCTCAGTGGTAGAGCACCTGCCTAGAATCCCCCAGTGAGGGGCTGGGGTGTGGCTCAGTGGTAGAGCACTTCCTCCAAATCCCCTAATAAGGACCTTTACAGTGCTAGTCTAATACATACAAGATCCTAGGTTCAATCTCCAGTACTCTTCACACACACACACACACACACGGGATTTAAAAGATCCTCGTGGAAATATTTTGAGAATTAATTAAAATGACCTATGTAAAGGTTCCATCTTCATGCTGTCACTTGCTCTGCATTCTGCAAGTTACATCTGTTTCGAAACTCACACCCTCTCAAACCCGGTACTGATAGTGACTTTGCAACCACACCCTCTTGCCTTGAGCGTGCATCTCAAATGGAGTCCATGGAAACCCACCTCCTCCAGAATCCATATAAATATAATCCATATGATCTCTGTCTCCTGCTGAGAGCTCATCCTTGGGGACGCACCCCCCACCCCCATGGACTGACTTTTCATAGGCTCTCCTCTCTCTCCTGGGCATCACAACTCTCAGACCCCACCCCACTCCCCTACCTGGGAGTTGCAAAGCAATCTAGGTCCAGGGATTTGGGGTTGGGGGGAAGACTTGCCAGGTGGGGAAGTCAGGGGCTTGGCTTCTCCGTGGCTCCTCTCCCCCTTCGGGGGTTTCTTGGTCCCCTTTTGTCTCATTCTCAGGCTTCCCATCTCCAGGTTGCTCGGGCAGCCGCATCAGGGGTCCAGAGTGATGTGGTCAGAGATTTGGGGGCACATCAAAGGAACATCAGCGAAGATATTGAGACTCTGTAAGGAGTTGACAGAAACTTACTGCCAGAAACAATGCTGAGCAATTATTTACTCAAAGTCAGTTGCCTAAATAATTCACACCTGCCCTTCCATGTTTACACAGGACAATGGTAGATACAACCGGTGGCACAAGAAATATAATTATAGTCCTGACAGATGTTTAGTTATTAATAAGGGCTCAATGTCACCAGAGAGTATTATATAACAAATGGATCTGCGCCTCTGGAAGCAACTCTAATCTTTCTAGGTACTTTTCCATTCACACCCTTGGGCATTGCCGAAGCAATATAAAATGAACAGCAGCAGACACCAACTGGAGGGCTACTTGCAAAAGAGCCCAGCACTTCACACAGAGAATTTGCGCTAGGGGTGGAGCTCAGTGGCAGCCGCTTGCCTAGCATCGGTGAAACCCTGGGTTCCATCCCTACCACCCCTGCCTTCCTTAGCCAAGGAGAAAGTGTTGCCAGGCTTGGTGGAGCATGTCTGAAACCCCAGGTACTCGGGAGGTTGTAAGTTGTAAGTTCAAAGCCAGCTTGAGCTACAGAATAAGACTCTGTTTCAAAAATAAAACATTTTTTTAAAAAAAGTAGCAGTAAGATGACTCAGCAGATAAAGACGTGCTAACTCTGCCCCTTGAGTTCAAGCCTTAGAATCCACATAACAGTGGAGAGAAAGAACAGACTCCATGGAGTTGTCCTTTGACCTCTGCATGTACTCCATGGCACGCATGCACCCACACACACAAATCATGCATGCATACATGTACATCATGCACATATATAATAATAAATAATAATTTTTAGATAAAAAGAGAGCTGGAGGTATAACTAAGTGGTTGGGCTGGAATGTCCCAAAGAATGGGACTATAGGGAGCTCTTTCAGAGAAGAAACTTCTCAAGTTCAGATTACTAAGCAAGATATGTGTGGTCTCACACACACACACACACACACCAGCACTGGTCTTTAGACATTGTGTTTGTCGTGTGTTTCACCACTGATAAATGCTTAGGGAAACCCACTTAAATGGGAATAGTTTATTTTGGCTCACAGCTTCAGTGGTATCAGTCTGTGATGCTTGGTTTGTTGCTTCCGGCTCCTGTTGTAAAGTAGAACATCATGGCAGGTGGTGATGGAGCAAAGCTGCTCACCCCATGGTGGCCAGGAAGCAGAGAGAGAAGCAGGAAGTGGCCAGGGATATAATATGTCCTTCAAAATCCAACCCCTAGTGATGCACTTCTTCAGCTAACCGCCACCCCCTTAAAGGCTCACTCCTTCCCAATAATGTCATCAGATTATGACTCTACCATTGGGTTAATACATTCATAAAATCAAAGCCTTCAGAAATTGATCATCTCCAAAAAAAAATCTCACCTCTGAATACTACTGCACTAGAAACCAAGCCTTCAACATGTGAGGTTTTGGAGACAAACTTCACAGCCAAACCATAACACAGTGCTATATAACAATTTCCTCTGGGCTGAAACAGTCCATCCTGGAGGGAAACTCCTTAAGACTCAGGAAGTTAAACAACCCAAACATCTCAGGAAGTCTCTGAAACTTAGCAGATTCACAAAGCTGTTTGATCCTAGTTAGCTTTAACTTTCAACCTCACACAGCCTAGGGTCACCCAAGAAGGAAATTTCAGTTGAGAGATTTCCCAGATGAGGTTGGCCTGTGGGCATGTTTGTAGGAGATCATATTGATTGTTAATTGATTGGAGAAGGACCAAGCCCACTGTGGGCAGCACCATTCCCTGGGCTGGTGGTCCTGGGCAATGAAAGTTAGCTGAGCTGGGGCAACCAGCAAACAGCATTCCTCCATGGTTTCTGCTTCTGGTTCCTGCTTAAGTTACTGCCCTGATTTCATTCGATAATGAACTGTGATCTGGATTACAAGCCAAATTAACCCTTTGCTCCCTGAAGTTTTGGTCAGTGTGTTCCATCACAAAAACAGAAAGGAAACATCTCCCTCTCCCTCCCCAAATTATTTAAGCAGTTAGAACTGCTGAGAAGAGGAGACTATCTAACCTGTTGAGCTGCCTACAAGTCATGCAGTGAGCTTCCATGAGTTGTCGCCCATGCTGGGTGACCTTTCACTGACGCAACGGTCTCTGAGTCACCCATACTCCTGTAAGCAATATGTTCATTGGTTCACCATGTTGGCCTTTGGTAGTTTGGTGACTTTGGTCTGTTATCAGTCCCCAATCTGGAATGAATAGACCTTTGTACATGTCTCCCTAGGAATGGTGTCCCACCACGGGCACACACACAACAACACCAAGTCTCAGACACACAGTCACAATACACACCAGCATGGATCTTCAGACACACACACAAAAGCAATGGATTTCAGATGCCCACATGTGTCTGTACACGTTCAACAGCCTCCATCTCTGGGCACACGCTCAGAGAACGGTGCTTTTGGTCCACACTCACACACTCGTACAACAGCCTTAGTCCTTGGCGACGAACCCCTAGTTACAACCATGTCACCTCAGACCTGAATTCAACCTCCTCCTCTGACTTTCACATACCAGGTACTCTTATACCCCCACGCGGCACCCCCACAGCTGACGCCACTGCACACGCTGTCCCCACCTGCACAGTGCCACACCACTCTCTCACATGCCCCTGTGACTCACTGATTCACATGCGCTGACACCCACTCCCCACGCAAGAGGCATGCATGCATCTAGACTCTCTCGGTCGCCTCCCGTCATCTCGTGAAGTTCAACGGGAAAAACAAATTTTCCATGTGCTGACAGTAGACGTTTTTGAAAAGTGACATTTTATTTTCAAATATGGTTTTAGCTGCCAAGGGAGAGCTAGCACCCTGAGAGCTGTGAGTGGTGGGAAAGACAGACTTCCAAAGATTTCCAGTTGGCTCCCTCAGGCAAAATCCTTCCCTGTCAGGCTCTGCGCGGCAGAGCGGCCACCGGGAAAGTGCTGTTAACGGTAATGGAGCTGCGGACCTGGACATAGAACTGTTTGGAGTTCTTTGCCAGGCTGTCCAAGCTCATGGGCATCGGGCTTGTGATCTCAATCCACTTAATGATTTGGAGCTTGCCCATGTTCCTCAGGAACATGGCCTCAGAAGAGACAGTTCCCCATGTGGAACAATTGCTCCTGCAGCTCAGGGAGCCTTAGGTGTCCAAGAAGCTCCAAGCCAGGAGGCCCAAGACGGAGCAAAATCCTCCAGCCAGAAGCCACGCCACTACAATTCCCCTCTCGCTGCCTGCTCCAAGAACAGCGCTGGGGAAATGGCTCAGTCAGTAAGTACAGTGTTTGCCATACAAGCATGAAGACCCAGGTTCAATCCCCAGAACCCAAATTTAAAAAGCTGGACATGGGCTGGAGAGATGGCTTAGCAGTTAAGAACACAGGCTGCTCATCCAGAGGACCTGAGTTCAATTCCCAGCATCCACACGGTAGATAACAACCACCTGTAACTCCAGATCAAGGGGATCACCACCCTCTTCTGACCTCTGTAGGCACACACCGTGTGCCTACAGTGTACCAACAAACAAGCACATATATACAACTAAAAAAATTAATATGGTCATGGTGATGTACATCGGTAACCCCAGTACTGAGGTAATAGAAATGAGAGGGTCCCGGGAGTTCACTGGCCTATTCGGTGAGGTTCAGGTTTAGTGAGAAAGCCTATCTCAAAGAACAAGGGCAGGCCAGCAAGATGGCTCGGAGAGTAGAGATGCTTGTGTATGGGCCTGACAACCTGAGTTCAAACCCTGAGTCTCACAAGGTGGAAGAGAGGACAATTGCCAAGGGTTGTCTTTTGACCTCCCATGGTTGGCATGCATGCTTGAACTCTCTCTGTCTCTTTGTCTCTGTCTCTGTCTCTCTGTCTCTCTCTGACTCTCTCTCTCTCTCACACACACACACACACACACACACACACACACGTGCGCGCGCGCATGCATGTGCACAAGATGTATGCACACACAGAGAATAAATAAATTAATCAATTAAAAAACACACACAAGGCAAGTCAAGCATGTTGGTGCACACCTTTAATCCCACCACTCAGGAGGCAGAGGCAGGCGGATCTCTATGAGTTCAAGGCCAGCCTGGTCTACAGAGCGAGCTCCAGGACAGTCAGCGCTACATAATAGCACTGTCTCAAAAAACAACAAAACAAAACAAACAAACAAAAATACACAGGGTGGACAGAACCTGAGGAATGCCACCCAGGGTTATTCTCTGACCGCCATATTTGTATGCATACATATGCTCCCGCTGTGTGTTTCTTCCTCTCTTGTTGCTTCAATAAAATACCCTGACAAAATAACTTAGAGGAGAAAGGGTTTATTTTGGTTCAGGATTCCAGAGGGACACAGTCCATCATGGTGGGGAAGGCATGGTGACAGGAGCGATGTGGTACTTTGAATGTCACTGGCACCCATAAGCTCATAGGGAATGACACTATTAGGAGGTGTGGTTTTGTTGGAGTAGGTGTGGCCTTGTTGGAGGAAGTGTGTCACTGTGGAGGCGGGCTTTGAGGTCTCATATATGCTCAAGCCACACCCAGTGAGTCAGACCACTTCCTGTTGCCTGTTGGTCAAGATGTGGGACTCTCAGCTACTTCTCCAGCATCATGTCTACCTGCATGCCACCATGTTGCACCATGATGATGATGAACTAAATCTCTGAAAATGTAAGCCACCCCAATTAGATGTTTTCCTTTATAAGCATTGGCATGGTCATGGCATCTCTTTACAGCAATAGAAACCCTAACTAAGACAGGCAGGAAGCTGACTGGTTGCATTGAAACCATACTCAGGAAGCAGAGAGAGAAAAGGAAATGGAATCAGGTTATGAAACCGCCAATTCTGCCCCCAGTGAGGTACTTCCTTCAGAAGACTCTGCCTCCTAAAGGTTCTGTTAATTTCCCAGATAGTGGCACCAGCTAGGGACGAAGTATTCAAACATATGGGCCTGTGTAGTACATTTCTCATTCAAACCACAACAGAGAGAGATGGAAACAAAGACAGACAGAGAGATACAGAGAAAGAGAGACAGAAAGAATGGTAAAGGCCAAGATACCCCTCACATTCCAGGACTGACCACCCATGAGTACCAAGTGAAACACCCAGCATGGGCCTCTGGGAGAACAGAAGATAGACCTTCAGCCCCCTCCCCCCATCTAACTAGCTGCTTCTCCTGAGCCCCAAGGGGCCTCATGTGCTGTGGGGGACCTACAGTTGATTCCTAATGAAAATGGTTTGGTCCCCCCAAATTACCAGTGACCTCATTTCCTGATGAGATTTCTGAGGACAATTCACTCCAGGATTTATCCTGGAAGTCCATCTGTCAACTTCCCATATCATCTTCTGGAAGAGGAGCAGGTGTTTGTGCCCAAATCCTCAAGTTTGAGTTCTGTGATAATGGCGGAGTGCCCATTATCATTCTTTTTAGCTCCTTGCTCCAAGAACTTATCCACCCACTTCCTGAAGCACCTAAAACATCCCCGGATACATTGGCCAGCCTTGCAAGATGAGTGGGTGTTGTTCGAAACCACACACACCCCCAAATGACATTATACTGGGTCTGCCCCTCGGGAACTTCATCAGCCCTATCACTTGTGGGTGTGTGTATATGTGTGTGACTGCATGTGTGTATGCACATGTGTGCACATGTTTCTGGAGGCTGGTGGTGAATATTGGGTGTCTTTCTCAATCACTCTTTGGTCTTAATTTTTCTTTTAAATTTTAAAAATTACACACACACACACACACACACACACACACACAGGTGTGTGTGTATACATACACATGTGTCCCAGGGATTCAGCTCAGGTCGTTAGACTTGCCAGCAGTCACCTTCATCCAACGAGCCATCTTGCTGGCCCTCCACCTTATATTTTGAGGCAGGTATTTTACTAAAACTAGAACTCACCACTTAGGTTAGAGGTTGGCTGGCCAACAAGTCCCAGGGACTAACCTGTCTCCACCTCCCCAGTACTCACCAGGATTACAGACTCACACCACAGCACCCAGATGTTGACATGGGTCCTGGGCATCTGAACTCCAGATGTTGACATGGGTTCTGAACTCTAGCCTGCACCTCAAGAATAAGCTCCTTCTGTCAGTCTTTACATGCATGCTTTGTTGACACCCATGGGAGGCCTAACCCTTCCTGAAAGGAGACAGAGAAGTAGATGGGGGGGGGGGTAAGATGTGAGTCAGGGGAGGGAACAGGAGGAGAGAAGGGAGGGGGAACTGTGGTCGGTATATAAAATAAATGGAAAAAATTAATAAATAAAAAACCAGAGTATGTTGACCCAGTGCCTCCAAGGACAGTGAGATAATATAAAGACACCACAAGTCAAAGTATGGGGTAATGGGAAACTGTCTCAAACAGGAAGCCACAACTCAGTCTACTGACTATGGCTGGGAAGGAAGCTAGCCCGGCAATGTGATATCCAAAGAGAAACTGAAAACCCAGACTCCCAGACTTGTCAAAACAACAGACAGCTGGTTTCATTAAATCCTGCCAATAAAGACCTTAACGCTTTAAGAGTCTCTGGGAGAAAACAAGAGCAAATTCAGGCATAGTGGCACACACCTGGGATCGCAGCTCTCAAGAGGTGGAGGCAGGAGGATCAGGAATTCTAGGTCATCCTCAGCTATAATGAGTTTGAAAATAAAAATTGTTTGAGAATCTGTCTCAAACAATTGATAGATAGATGAATAGATGATAGGTAGATAGATAGATAGATAGATAGATAGATAGATAGATAGATAGATGATATGTCTTAGTTAGGATTTTTATTACTGTGAAGAGACACCATGACCACAGCAACTCTTACAAAGAAAAACACTTAATGGGGTGGCCTACTGTTCAGAGGTTTCATCTATTATTCTCATGGTGGGAGATGGCAGTGTGCAGGAAGACATGATGCTGGAGCCTAGAGTCTTACATCTTGATCAGCAGGCAACAGGAAGTAAACTGAGACACTGAGGGTGGCTTGAGCACAGATGAGACCTCAAAGCCCTCCTTCATAGTGACACACTTCCTCCAACAAGGCCACACCTACTCTGACAAAGCCACACCTCCTAATAGTGCCACTCCCCTTTGGGGGTCATTTTATTTCAAACTATCACATGATAGATGATAGATAGATAGATAGATAGATAGATAGATAGATAGATAGATGGATAGATGGACAGATGATTAGTTGATAGATGACAGGTGATTATGGATAGATGTGGATGAATGAATGGTAGATGATCAACAGATAAATAGCTATTAGATGATTGCCAGATAGATAGACAGACAGACAGACAGATAGATAGATACTAATTAGATTGTTTAAATAAGTGAATACATTACTAACTAAATATAAGTTCTGCTGTGGGATGGTCTGTATGTCAAATTGCTCTGATTGGTCAATAAATAAAACACTGATTGGCCAGTGGCCAGGCAGGAAGTATAGGTGGGACTAACAGAGAGGAGAACAGAGAAAACAGGAAGGCGGAGGGAGTCACTGCCAGCCGCCACCATGACAAGCAGCATGTGAAGACACCGGTAAGCCACGAGCCATGTGGCAAGGTATAGATTTATGGAAATAGATTAATTTAAGCTATAAGAACAGTTAGCAAGAAGCCTGCCACGGCCATACAGTTTGTAAGCAATATAAGTCTCTGTGTTTACTTGGTTGGGTCTGAGCAGCTGTGGGACTGACGGGTGACAGAGATTTGTCCTGACTGTGGGCAAGGCAGGAAAACTCTAGCTACAAAGTTCCATTTCTGTCTACATAGCAGGGTTGCTTCTACTGAAGTTGACCATTGACGATGACCTCAGCCCCTCCTCCCAAACTGGTGATATGTCCAGTCAACCCCTGTACTACTGATATACAGCCAGCTCCTGGCTGGGCTGTTATAGGGTTACTCAGCACCAGAACGTCACAGAGAACTGAGGCCAATGCCTGGACCCAGGGCAGGTCAGCAGGAATAAGGTGTCCTTAGCCAAAACATACTTTGGGTACCAACCAGTTTAGCTGTCAGAAGGAGGGCTAGCTTCCTGGAGTTTCCCAGGACTCAGAGTCTCCCCACCCCCACCCCCAGGAAACTAGGGGACAATTTGAGTATAGCTGGAGGGCTCCCAGCTGGGGCCTAACTAAACAGGGCTAATAGACATTTTTGTTTCCTCCCCACCCCACCCCGTTTCCTTCCCTTCTCCTCTCCCCTGTCACTATCCCTTCCTCCTTCCCTGACAGTGGCTCACTCATCCTGCCCTGGAACACTCTATGTAGCTCAGGCTGGTGCTCAATCTTCCTGCTTCAGCATCCCCAGAGCTGGGATCACAGGCCGGTGTCACCATAGCCCACCTCCCCACTCCCTCTTTACATCCCAAACAACAGGAAAATGAAGCTGGGGAAAGCACCCCGAGCTTGTGTGAGCCGACCTAAGTCAGGGCATCAAGAACAAATGAGACTCTAAACCAAAAGTGACCAGGAAATCCATTTTGAGCCTGCAGCCGCCATATCCCAACCCTCACACAGCAGCTCCCTTGGTTACCAGCCAGGCTCTTTCACCCTCTCGGGCGCCTGAGCGACTACTTAATCAGGCATTGTGCGTTTGAATGTATTCATTATATTCTAATATGATTATGTCCAATCCAGTAGACTGAAACAGATTCATCCAGATGTGTAATTAGTCTCTAAGTGCCGATTATTCTTGGTGTCAACTTGGCAGGGACTTTGAGAACGGAGAAGCATTCACGCTCCTTGTTTATTAGCCATGCTTGTGGTGGGGCTCATCCATGCATCAGGCTGGGTCAGGGTCATCTATGGAGCCCTGGAACCCACAGGCACACTCCTAGTGACCCCCGGGTCTCCTGTCACTGCTTCCCTGCTCCCGGTCTTTGAGAAGGGGCTTTGGGAGGTGGGGGTGACTGGCACCCTCTGGGGCTCTGGAGAAGGGTGTAGCCTCTACACTCACATGGTACTCACAGGGATGTTAGCCATACAGTCACCCTGAGGGAGCATCTTCCCCAACCTGGCTCTCTGCTTGCAAAACAATCCCCCTCAAGTCTACAAGAGCCTTCTGTGGGGACTAGATCTTCAAGTCAGCCTTACTGGATGGGACTTCCGGTAGTTCAAGCTTTTATGTCGCAAGTTGTCACTATAAAGTTTTTTTTCCCAATTTTTAAATTATATTTATTTATCTGTGGGCCTGGGGTGGGTAGGGCACATGCCACCACGTGTATGTGGCAGTCAGAGGACAATTTGTGACAACTGGTTCTTTCCTTCCACCCTGTGGTCCTGGGGACTGGACTCAGCTCACCAGCCTGGGTAGCAAGCACCTTTACCCACTGAGCCATCCTGTCAGTCTGCCCAGGGAGCATCGTGCAAGAGGGGGTGAAAAGATTCCAAGAGCTAGAAGTGCTGGAGGATCCGGTGGAAACAAAGTTCTCTGAACATCCCAGGACTGCCCCACACAGGAGTTCACAGAAGCTGCAGTTGCCTGCAAAAGACCTTCGATAGGTCAAGCCAGCGAGAGACCCTGTCTACAAAATAAGGTGGAACAATAGTGAGATGGTTCACCAGGTAAAGGCACTTGCCTCCAAGCCTCACAACCTGAGTTTGATTCCTGGGACCCACATGATGGCAGGAGAGACCCAACTCCTTGCAAGTTGTCCCCTGAACTCCACATTTCACACTGTGGCACATGCATGCCCCTCGATGCACAAGAAATAAATAAAATGTAATAAAGGAAACAGTTATGTAAGGTAAACGGATTGAAGAAAAACCCCAATGTCCGTTTCTGGCCTGTACACGCTCACGTAAATACATGCGTGCATACCTTCACAAACATGTACACAAGCATGTAGAATCCACGCACGTGCAGAGAGGGCCCTGCAGGACTGAGCTCTGGGGACTTTAGGGAATTGCTTGTTACCCCAGTGAGCAGTCTCCAAGCAGCTGCTTAGATCAAGTTCACCTTGGCCTTTGGCTCTACGATGGCGTTCAGTGGTGCTCTGCACTGACCCCTGGTGTTCATGGCGCACACTGCAGCACACTGTGCAGGCTCATCACTACCCCGGGGTCTGTCCCGCCTCCTAGGGTACCGTTCAGTTTTCTGCTTTCATCTTGCTGTCTACAGAGCCTTCCTTTTACTAAAGCATAAGACAGAACAGCAGCAGCACCTTAGTAAAACCCTCTCATGATTTTTCATTCCCTGCCTGCCACCCCAGCAGCTTCTGACACCATCCACTGTTCACACTGTGTGGCCCCTGAACAGCTTCAACCAGCTCATGAATACCTCAGCATCCATGGATTGTATGCATCTACTGGGGTATTTGTGTCCAAGCCATGCACATCACCTGTCTTTCAGATCACATACAGCCAAAATCAGACTCTCCCGTCTCCCAGGTCTCAGCTAAGCACACACCCAGCCTCTCTCAACTCCCAGGACTCGGTCTGGTGCACACTTGGTTACCTCGCAGGCCTCCACTCAGTACATACTTAGGTTCTCCCATCTCCCAGGCCTCAGCTCAAGGCACACAAGGCCTCTGTAGTCTGCCAGACCTCAGTTAAGGGCACAGGCAGCCTCTCTAGCCTTCCAGCACATCTATCTCCTGTCTCTCAGGCTTCAGTTCTGCACATACCTGGCCTCTCTCACCTCTCAGTCTTCAATGTCACCTCCTTTTAGAGGCAATTTCCAGTCCCTGAGTTTCGGGGTAACTTTCTGTACACAACTTCCACATACTCTGTCCTCCCGTCAAAGCATTTATCACTATCTAAAATGAGCATATCCATTCATCTCATTATCACTTGCTAAGCCTTAAAATATCATAGTAGCTCCTATTTGACCAACTCTCCTGCAAACGGCAGCCATAAATTCTGCACAGTTTATAAAAGACAATGTTCCCAAAGCCAAGGAGGTATGACCAGAAGGGGGAAGAAATGGAGGGAGGTGATGTGTGCAAAAGAGGGTGGTAACTTTTCAGGGGCTTCCTGGTCTATGGCTTTTGCCTGAGGGCAGTGAGAATTCTGGCTTTGGACAATCAGAATTCAGAGTTGGGGCTGCAGGTGGCTCAGTAGTTAAAAGCACTCGCTGCTTTTGCAAAGGACCAGTTTGGTTCACAGGAAAAAAAAAAAAAATGCAGGGTTTACAACCACCTACAACTCCAGATCCAAGGGGCTCCAAATCCTTTTCTGGCCTCCTTAGGCATGTGTGTGTATGCACGTGCATGCACACACACACACACAAAAAAAAAAATAAAATAAAATAAATAAATAAATAAATAAATAAAATAAAATAAAATAAATCTGTTTGTAAAAGAATTCAAAGTTGAAAACAACACCAGAAACTAGAAAGTGAGAAGACATGCTAGGAACTGTCACCATCTTGGCAGGAATTGATGACAGTTTCCCCACCCCACCCCCACCCCACAGTGTATGTGTACGTTCACATGTATATAGACACAGGTGTGTGTGTACGTGCATGCTGAGGCCCACAGTTAACACTCATTGTCTTCCACAATTGCTCTTCACATTCTTGATTTGCTTATTTACTTGTTTATTCTATTCTTTAAACATTTATTTATTGTGTGTGAAAGGAAAAGCATGCACGTGCATGTATTTGGTTCATGTGTGAAGGTCAGAGGACAACTTGATGGAGTAGTTCTCTCCTTCCGCCATGTGGGTCCTGGGGATCGAACTCAGGACATCAGGCTTGGCAGCAAGCACTTTTACCCACTGAGCCTCTTCCTAGCCCTCCATCTTATTCACTGAAGCAGGGTCTCTCACTTGAACCTGTGATGGATAACATTATGCTGTAAGTTTAAATCACTGTGCTTAAGAGATCTATAAAACCAAAATGCCTCGAACCTGTAGGCCCCACTTGACCAAGGACAGATAACTTCCTGGAATACTGGGGGCTGTTGATAACAAATCATGTGGTTCCACTTCTGTAAACAAGCTTGATTGCCCCAAAGATCACAGGATGTGTGCTTGATTACTCATAGGCAGGAAGTACGTCAGAATTGTGCTTGCCTCTGATTGCACAAAAGCAGGAAGCATATAGTCTTGTGAGTTTTGCCTTTATATAGCCCCTGACTAATGTAATTCAGAGCCATACTCTCAGCACGAGTCTCGGGTACGGACCTGGCCAGTATCTATGGTCCTGGCCAATATTTAATAAATCCTCTTATTTATTAAAATTTATTTATTGTCAGAATGGAGAATATTTGAATGACCCCAGACCTATAGTAAACCCAGAGCTGCCAAATTCTACTAGCCTAGCTAGCCAGCTTGTTTTGGGGAACCCCCTACCTCTGCCTTCTAAGTGCTGGAGTGATAGGTGAGCCAGCATACCTGCCTGCCACATATGTAGATTCTCAGGATCTGAACTCTAGTCTCCATGCAAGTACTTTATCCACCTATCCACCTCCCCAGCCGCAGGAATAAAAATATCCTAGAGACACATATCCCCTACCACACCTGGTTTATGTGGTTCTGGGAAACAAACCCAGGGCTTTGTTTACATTAGGCAAGTGCCCTACAAATTGAGCTACATCCCTAACCCAAGGGACCCAAATGTTCGAGAGGAATTTCTCAGCCTGCTACAGTCAACAACCTGCAGAGCATAGGCCACAACCAATCAAAATGGATGCAGTCAGGCGCCTGAGTGCAATGGATGCACTCAGGAGGTAACCTGGTGCTGGCTGCACCCCAAACAGCCTCCTGTTCCAGAAGGTGTTCCGGTCACCTCTTCAGTTTGCATAACCCAACTCTAGTACCACCTCCTTCTCCACCAACTGTTAAAGCATATGGGCTGTATCCAACCAGCAGTCCTGGGCAACTGCCCTACAAATTCTGTCAGGAAGAATTACCTCAGAATCCATTGCTTGGTGCTCACACTGCTAGGAGAACAGCTACCTATGGCACTAAGTCCCTCTATATGAACAATAACTCGAAATCTATTAGCAGTAACAGCGATCCCTTTCTTCAAGTAATATCTTTATTGAAAGTTTATTTTATATTTTTAATTTTTAAAATTATAGGGTTATAGGTTATAATATAGGTTATTATTATTATCTCACTATGTTACCCTGGCTGGCCTCAATGTTGATTATGCAGGCCTAGAACTCACAGAGATCTGCCTATCTCTGCTTCCTGGGTGCGGGGATTAAATGCATGCACCACCACACCCAGCAAGATTTATTTTATTTTAAATTATGTGTCTGTGTGGGGTTATGTTCACATGTGTGTGCAGTGCCCACAGAGTCCAGAAGATGGCACTAGATTCCTGGAGCTGGAGTTACAAGAAGATGTGAGCTGCCTGACATGGGTGCTGGGAATTGAACTCAGGTCCTCTGCAAGAGTAGTAAGCATTCTTAACTACTGAGATCTCTCTCCAGCCCCTCAAGCAATAGCTGTTATGATCCTCAATGAGAAAAAAAAAATGACACAGTAAAAATGTAGGGCTTAAAATGCCTGCCTGATCAATGCACCCCAATTCTTCACCATACCCCTGACACACATATATGTGTTCATATACATGCATAAGCACACATACATGCATCAAAATATTACAGCAACCTCTGAGGCCATTCCTCTGGGTCACCCTGGACAGGCAGCCTAGCACAGGAAATCTGAGTTCTCATTAAGATTAATTCCAACCTAGTGCTGAGGAATTAACTCCATCAGCAAAGTGTTCAAGATGACTCAGTGGGGAAAAGCACTTGTGCAAGCATGAAGACCCAAGTTCAAATCCACAGCACCCACTTAAAAAGCCAAAAGTGGTCGTGTACATGTCTATAACCCCAGTAACATGGAGCATAAAGACAGGAGGATCCCTGGGACTTGCTGGTCATCAGCCTCGCTCTAAGTTCAGGAAGAGACTCTGCCTCAAGGGAATGAGGCAAAGTTGTAGAACAGGACACCAAGTATCCTCCTCTGGCCTCAGCATATGTGACCAGAGGCATACAAAACTGTAAACATGCATGTGCATATACTACATATACTACAGAGAGAGAGAGAGAGAGAGAGAGAGAGAGAGAGAGAGAGAGAGAGAGTGCCAGGTGTGGTAGTGTACTGCTGTGGAATGTTCTCTATGCTGGGAATGTATTGCTATGATTGATAAATAAAACGCTGATTGGCCAGTAGCCAGGCAGGAAGTATAGGTGGGACAAAGAAGGAGGAGAATTCTGGGAAGTAGAAGGCTGAAGCAGAGAGACACTGCCAGCCACCATGATGAGAAGCAACATGTTAAGATATCGGTAAGCCACGAGCCACGTGGCAACTTATAGATTTATAGAAATGGGTTAATTTAAGATATAAGAACAGTTAGCAAGTAGCCTGCCACGGTCATACAGTTTATAAGTAATATAAGTCTCTGTGTGTTTACTTGGTTGGGTCTAAGCGGCTTCGGGACTGGCAGGTAAGAGAGATTTGTCCTGACCGTGGGCCAGGAAGGACCAGAAAAACTCTAGCTACAGTGTACACTTGCAATTCCAGAACTGGGGAGGCAGAGACAGGCAGATCCTTTGGGGCAGTTGACCAGACAGCCCAGCCTACTAGACAAGCTCCTAGCCAGTGAGAGAGAGAGACCCTGTATCTCAAGGGATAGGTATACAACACCTGAGGAATGACATGTGAGACTGTCCTCTGGCCTCCCCATGCATGTGCATGTATGTGCATGCATGCACACACACCTGCACATGCTTCTATAGTCATGAACACCTGTGTACACGCAAAAGATTAACTCAGACCTACAGAGAATGTTTGAGGATCAAACTCTCCCAAACCATCCCTTGCTGTGATGTGAAGCTTAAACATCACCCTGCCCCCTGTAAAACCTGGTCCCTACCTATGACATGATTGGTTGGTGGAAACCTTAGGAGGTGGCTCCTGGCAGGAAGAAGTTAGGTTATGGGGGAAGGGGTGCTTTTGAAGAGTGTACTGTAATTCTCATGTGCTCACTTTCTCCTCTCTCTCTCTCTCTCTCTCTCTCTCTCTCTCTCTCTCTCTCTCTCCCCCCACCCCCTCCCCAGCATCACAAGAGGAGCAGCTGGACTCCATCAAGCCCTCCCTATCACAACATTTGCCATGGACTCAAAAGAATGAGTCCGACCAACCATAGGTTGAACACTCTGAAGCCATGAGCCGAAGTAAGTCGCCCCCTTTTAAGGTGTCTACCTCAGTTATTTTGTCACAATCATGAAGAGGTGGCCGGCACATCTCTCTGCCTTGACAAATGCCACAGAGGCAGCCCTGTCAGACTCCCTGCCAGGTGACCCAGAGGGAAACTTGGGACACAGCTGCTGTGTTCTGCCCTCCACACGGAGAATTCACGCAGGGCATTTTTCTCTGTCTCCAGAATCAGAAACAACTGTGACTCTTGTAACCTGAAGTTCCCAGGGGAGGAAAAAAAAAAAGTCACACTTATGCTAAAGATCCTACAAGGCTGAATGGCTAATTAGGACTTTGTGGTTGTGCAAAGTTGGAATGTTGGAGGTCCAGAGTCCAACTATTTCGGGCTATCTTCAGCCCCCTTGAATAGTCTTTCAACCACCAGCTAAGTCTTTGGAAAGCATTCTCTTAGCAGACCCTCAGCTTCAACCAACCCATAAGCTAAGAATACCATCAGATGTGCCAGTTACGCGGCTCAACCAGTAGAGGCCATGGTCACGAAAGCCTGGTGACCAGTGTCTGACTCCCACTGCCCATGTAAAGGTGGAAGGAGAGAATCAATTCCACAAAGTTATCCTCTGACCTCTGCACATGTGCCATGACTCATAGACACACGAATACACACACACACACACACACACACACACACACACACACGCACACGCACACGCACACGCACACACACACACAGAGTCATCATCATCATCATAATAATAATAATAAATAAACAAAATTTTAAAGATCAACAGATAACATTCGAGGTTTTAGCAGAGACTTCCCAGTTTTGCTGCCACCTGCCTAACTAATTGATGCTCTCACAAATATCTTTAGAAAATGCCTTGATTTACAACTTTCTTTTGTCCTGTGATGATAGAAACCCATGCAACCATTCCACAGAGGAGTATGTTATTCAGGGCAAGTAGACTCCACATGCCCAAGCCACAGTCGCACATGTTTGCCTCAGATTAAACTCTCTTACTCTCTCGGAGAGGAGAGCAGTGTTCTGCAGTGATCCTGAGCCTGGGATTTTACTTCCTAAACGGTGAATCTGCAGCAGGAGCTCCCTCATTCTCTGTGCTGGCAGAAAGAGAAAGGTCCGGGTTATCCCAGAGTCTCCTTCCAACCAACACCATTCCTGGCTGCCCGGATCTTTGTTTTCTCTTTGCTTATTGTCTTTGTCCACCTATTTACATAATCGTTTAATTGTGCCTCCCAATTCAATATGTATCTTTGTGAGCCGCCGCCATTCTGGAACAAGGCGAAGACACCTAAGAGGAGCCCAAATCCCCATAGCTCGAAGTATGTGCAGCTGTATTGAGTTAGCCCTTCCCGGGTCCTCTTTAGCAATCACCACCTATGACGGCAGCAATTCCACTCTCATTTAGAACTAGGAAATCTGCCTAGCTGGAGAGATGGTGCCGATGAAACTAACAAAATTCCACTTTGTTAAGCATTCATGTAATCTTGTTAGCCTCTGGGTTCACAGCACAGCACTCCCAAGGGGCACAAGAAAGAAATGAAGCCATCACTGTGTCTGGACCAAGCATTTGTTAATCTTCCTGCCGTACCTGTGGGCACTCCTCTGGTTCAAGGGCAGCGAAGGAAAACCTCAGTATGTTGGCCAAGGTCACTGGAGCTTTCGATGTCTTAAGCTCCCATGGGTACAACTGCGTTTTCCTCTAACTTGGGGACTAAGAGGGAGAGAGGAATTGTGTCGCCCGGAAGTTGCAGAAACACAGGTTCTCAGAGCTAGGTGCAGTGGTACACCTGGAATCCTAGCACCTGGGAGACTAGGGCCAGAGAGAACCCAGTTCAACCTGGGCTACGTACACATCAAGACCATGATGGTTGGTATTGGTTGTCACTTTGACAGGATCTGGACTCACCAGGAGACACGTCAGGATGTGACTATAAAGGACTTTCTAGATTGGATTAATTGAGGGTGGAAGATCCACCTTAAATGTGGATGGCTCCATGGCCGGGGTCCTGGACTGAATACAAAAGAGAAAGCAAGTTAAGTACCAGCCTCCATCTCTCTCTCTGCCTCCTGACTTCAGATGCAATTTGGCATACACCCTCAGATGTTTGACGCCATGTCTTCCCCCATGGACTACATCCCTTGAACTGAGAGCCAGAGTAAACCTTTCCTCCCTTAAGTTACTTCTGTCAAGAGTTTTGACACCACAACTAATAAAAGTAACGAGTGGAGATGCTGTCTCAAACAAACAAACAAACAACAGCATTAAAAAGATGTGTTTCTGTCTTCCCTCACAGATGGCAGACTGTGATCCCACTGATGACCCCACTGTGCAAACAAGAGGAGCATAATACGTCCAGGTAAGCAAGTACTCAGCCAATGGCTCCACTCCCCTGCTCTTCTTGGGATACACAATGTACTCAGAAGTTGAGATGTCAACAAGCCAAAGGGCCGGGGTGTGGCTCAGTAGTAAACCCCTTGCCTAGCATGGGCAAGGTTCTAAGTTTTATATCCAGCACTGTAAATAAACAAACAGATAAATCAAATAGGCTGGCGGAGAGACAATCCCAGAGGGCACTATAAAGTTAGAGTTAGGCTGGAGAAATGGCTCACTTGGTAAAATGCTTCCCTCAAAAACACGAAGACCTGAATTCAACTTCCAGAACCAATGTATAAAAAGCCAGGCATTGCTATGGGATGGTCCTTCTGTACACTGTGACTATGTATTGCTCTCACTGGTTGATAATAAAGCTATTTTGGCCTATGGCAAGACAAGATAAGTTTAGGTGGAAGAATCAAACTAGAACTCAGAGGAAGAAGGGTGGGGTCAAGAGAGACACCATGAGCAGCCCAAGAAGCAGGATATTGGAGGACCTGTAAGCTATGGACCATGTGGCAATAAATAGATGAATAGGAATAGGTTGATTTAAATATAAGAGCTAGTTAATAATAAGCCTGAGCCATCAGCCAAAAATTTATAATTAATACAAGCCTCTGTGTGATAATTTGGGAAGTGGCTGCTGGGTATTTGCGAGTTGCTGGTGGGACAGAAACTCCCCTTCGATTACAAGGCATGGCAGCAGAAACTGGAAAGGTGGCGTCTGCTGGACTCCTGGGGCTCACTGGCCAGCCAGCTTAGCCAAATTGGCAGCTGAGTGCTAGGCCAGTGAGAGAACATGTCTCAAAACACAAAGGGGAGGGGGGGCTGGAGAGCTGATAGTCTCAGTGGGTGATAAGCACTTGAGGTCAGTAAATCAACACTAACCCTGGCTGTTGCTGACTCAAAAGCACGCACGAGGAGGGAGGAGCCAGGGTCCAGAAAACAACCTAGAGCCTAATTTAACATGGACACTTGGGATTGGGGATGTAGCTGAGTGAGTAAAGTACTCACTTAGCCCTGGGTTCAATTCCCAACAATATAAACTGGGCATGGTAGAGCATATCTGCAATCTGGGTACTTGAGAGGAGGAAGCAAAAGAATCAGGAGTTCAAGGCTGGCCTCAGACTTCCTGAGCTACACGATACCCTGTCTCAAAGCAAACACAACAAAAACAAAATGCACAGTGAACTGAGTGTAGCAGTCATCCCAACACTCTGGTGTCTGAGGCAGGAGGCTCACAAGTTTGAAGCTGACCTGGGACACGTAACACATTGCAGCATAATCTGCAATAGTAAGCCTGGGGCAAGACAGAAAGACTTTTAAAAATGGAGGGGACATGGAAGAGAAAGCAGCCCGTCACGCTAGGATCTTGTCTGTCTTGCTATGAGTCAAGAAACTTCAACACAACAGATAAAGTCAAAACTGCCCGCAGAGATAAACGTGTGTTTTCCCATCTCGATATAGAACATCTCAAATAGGATGTTCAAAACAGCAAGTGAGGGCTGGAGAGATGCTCAGTGGTTCAGAGTGACTGTTGGTCCTGCAGAGGGTCCAAGTGTGACTCCCAGCACCTATGTCCAGCTTACAACTCCCCGCAACTCCAGCTCCGGGGACACAACACCCTCCTCTTTCAGGCACGGCACCTGTGCGGCACACACCCACACAGAGACACCTGTGGACTGTACTTGCTTATGGCTTGAGTGCTTTTGCCCTGAGTTTACCTGTATTAGCATTCCCCTCATCCCCAAAGCTAAGAGTGCATCTTGGAAAACCACCAGATAACATTTTTTTTTTTTTTTTTTTTTTTTGGTTTTTCTCTGTGTAGTTTTGGTGCCTGTCCTGGATCTCACTCTGTAGACCAGGCTGGCCTCGAACTCACAGAGATCCACCTGGCTCTGCCTCCCGAGTGCTGGGATTAAAGGCTTGTGCCACCACCACCCGGCTCGACAACTTTATTTACAACAACAAATGACTTGAGATAAAAGAAATAAGGAAACTAGTTCACAAAATGTAAATTTAAATTTTAAACTTTGACTCATCTTTAAGTATCACTGGAACTTATAGCAATGTAACTTAGAATCAGGAGCACTGAGGCCAAGTCTGATGACTTGAGTTCAATCCCCAGGACACATATAAAGGAAGGCAAGAGTGGACTTCTGAAAGTTGTCCCCTGACCTCTGAGTGAGCATGCACACGCGCGCGCATACACACACACACACACACACACACACACACACACACACGCACGCACGCACACTACATACTGTAAAGAAGAGATATGTGAATCACCATATTTACTGTGCTTTATTCACTACAGTAAAGAATTATAATCAACCTAATTGTCCGTCAACAGATGAGTGGATGATGACCATATATGAGTATTATTCAGAGCTAGAGAAAAATGAAATCACAAAATATGCAGGAAAATGGATGGACTTAGAATATTAAGGGAGATCCCATAACCTCAGAAAGAAAGAAATGCATGTTCTCCCTCACATGCAGAACCTAGCTCACAACTTATGCATGTGTGCAAACAAGTGTGCATGGGTGCAGTCTAACATGTAGAAAGGGAACAAGAAAGGCTGAGGATGAGAGAAGGAGGAAGAACTGAAGGCAGGTCATCGACATGAGTTATAAAAGAGAACAGAAAGCTAATTGATTTTCCAGTTCTGCTTCTGTCGTGGATTTTTTGTTTGTTTGGGTAGTGGATAAGTGCATAAAAATAGATTCGATCGTGAAAGTATAAAATCCAATATGAAGCCCCACAGCTTCAGAATGGCTATGCTAACTGTATAGAAATGTATGGAGAGGTAATGACTTTGGCTCTAGTTAACTTCGGTGTGTGATGTTTACTTGCAAGGTTTTTCTTAAATAATAAAGTTTATTTTAAAAAAAACTTAAAGAAGAAAAGAAAACCATAGAATGCTATACACTGCCATTGTAAATACAACAAAGCATGACTCTTCCTCTTGAGAGAACTGACCCGTGTCTTGGATCCTCTCTCTCTCTCTCTCTCTCTCTCTCTCTCTCTCTCTCTCTCTCTCTCTCTCTCTAAGTGTCTGTCCCCTGTCCCCCTCCCTCTCTCCTTCTCTTTCTGCCAACACGTAAATGTGAAGAATGTACCAAGCCCTAGCTCTGCTTCTCAAACTCAATAACTTTGCTTCCATCTAAAGGAACTCTGGAGGCGTGTCCCTGGCACCAGTGCTGGGCTATGTGTCCCTGATGAAAGCCCCCTCTCAAAAGAACTGGAAGACAGTGGGGGGCTTGGGGGGTGGTTGGTGGCATGGCTCATCAGGCCAAGACATCGCCACCAAGCCTGGCAACCTAAGTTCCGTCTCGTGGGTCCACACAGTGGCAGCAGAAAACAGGCTCACACAAAGTTGTCCTCTGACCTCCACGTGTGTGCCATAGCGTGTGTGCACTCACACTCACCCCTCCTCACACACACACACACCGCAATTAACACTTTTAATTGGAAAAGACAGGGTCCCCTCCACCCTGCTCTCCTATGGATCTTCTTACTCTACAGCAGGAAGCCCAGCGCCCAGCTTCCCTTAGAGTGCAGCAGCCGGGAAAATGTGCTCGCCTCATCTCTAGGAGACTGGGACCATCTTCCCAACAATGGACCCGTCTGGAAGCCAGCCCTGGCTGAGGTGAGGAAAACCTGGCGCTTTCTTTAGGTTCTGAAAAGGAGCATCTGGGGAGATGGTAGAAGAAAGTGTGGCTGAAGCCGATCTGTGGAGCCTATCCTAAGCTCCAAGGATGGGTACCAGGATAGATTCGAGCGGGTAGGTGACCACATCCGGAGTATATAAGCTTTGGTGGGGGACATGGAGGACCTCATCTATCCAGGGCCTCAGTGATGTAGCCAGGCTGGTTTCTTTCTCAGGGGATCAAAATGTACAGGGTTCAAGCCCTGGGGAAGGGAAATGGCTCCAGGGAGCTGGCTGGGCTCCTTGTGAATGTGAGAATGTGTTGTCCCATTTGGAGCTCTCTGGAGAGTTTCTAAGGGCCAAGTCTCTCGGCCTCGCTTTGACAAGAGTCACTTTTCATCTTCCTTGGCTCCGGGAGCCAGCCAAAGCATGTGGGTGAAAAAAAAAATCAGTTAATAACTATGCACATTTTATAATAAATTTTAACAATTTAAGAGTACAGTACAGCTTTATTCTCACTTTGATTTCACCACACTAATTCAGCGCATAATAACCTGCCAGGGACACAGAGCTCACTTGACGTATGCTCTGAGCACCAAGATACTGGAAAGAGCTGCAGAGGGACTTTAGGTTACACTCCCAGTGCAGCAGAGGACTCCCCCTTTTTTCCTTAGGAGAAATAAGGGGTGCAGTGTTGAGTCGCTGGGAGATGCAAGCTTGGAGGCGCATGGGTCTCAGTGGCCGACTTCTGTGTTGCTCTGTCCCCCATGGGACGGCTGGCAGGAGGGAGCGAAAACCACAGAGGGGCTGCTGTGTCTGAGAACAACCCAGCTCTCCTGGTATCAGGCTCAGGGGATCACTGCGTTCCCTGGATCTCTTGGGCACTGACTACAAGATGGAGTGGCTCATTTTCCCCTAACTGACAGCTGGCCACCCCCACCTTTCAGACTTGAGCTGAGCCCCAAGGAAATGTGCACAGGGGCACAGATTTAAACAATAAATAAATAGGCCCTGGAGAGACAGCCCAGTGGTTAAGAACTCATACTGCTCTTTCAGAAGAGTTCTCCCAACAGTGCCTGCACCAGGTCGTTCACAATTGCCTGTAACTCCAGCTCCAGGAGATCTGACGCCCTCTTCTGGCCACTTTGGGCAACTGTATATATGTGTGCACACACATACACAGACACAGACACGCACATAGACACATAAATGAAAGTAATATTAAATGGTTTTGGTTTTTGGGGGGTTTTGGTTTTTTGTTTTGGTTTTGGTTTTTCAAGACAGGGTTTCTCTGTGTAGTTTTGGAGCCTTTCCTGGATCTCGCTCTGTAGACCAGGCTGGCCTTGAACTCACAGAGATCCAACTGCCTCTGCCTCCTGAGTGCTGGGATTAAAGGCATGCACCACCACTGCCCAGCTAAATGTTTTTTTAAAGTGAAAGGAATGCCCTCCCTTCAGCATCAATCTTTAATCTTCTTCCTAGGGACTTAAGTCATCTATCTGACAGTTTCAAAGCTTTGGGGAATTGACTTTGGGTTCTGCTGTCAATGGAATGTCCAAGGCTTTTCTCTAGAGCAGTGGTTCTCAACCTTCCTAATGCTGTGACCCTTTACTACAGATCCTCATGTTGTGGTGACCTCCAACCATAGAATTACTTTTGTTGCTATTTTATAACTGTAGTTTTGTGACTGTTATGAGTTGTAATGTAATGATGAATGATATCTGATATGCAACCCCAAAGGGGGTCATGACCCACAGGTGATGTTGGCATGAACTGTCAGCAGTGGTGGGGGAAGAGATAGCCCAGAATGGCCACCAGCAGCCTGAGATACTTTCTTATCTTTTAGGAACACTTCACTCAGGTAAAGTCAAAGCCTTGGCTTTACCAGAGAAAAGAATTTCAGGGTTAGCTCAGCAAAAGGCAGAGTTGGAATTTGTCAAAGGATGCGTATGTTTTAAGCAAAGAGTTTATTTTACAGGTTAGTTTATTTATTTATGTATGTATTTATTTATTTATTTATTTATTTATTGAGAGAGAGAGAGAGAGAGAGAGAGAGTGAGTTTGTGTGTCACAGTGGATGTGTTGAGGTCGGAGGACAACCTTAGGTGTCCATCCCTATCGTCCACCTTGTTTGAGATGGAGTCTCTTTTTGACCACTGTACAGCCTGACTCTGGCTGGCTACCCCACAAGCTTCCAGGGAATCGCCTGTCTCTGCCCGGCCTCCATCTCGCCCAGGAAGGCTGCCATCACAGATGTGTACGCCATACCCTACTTTTACATTGTTTTTAGCTATTTGAACTGGGGTCCTCCTGTTCGCACAGAAAACACATCTTCCACTGAGCCGTCTCCACAAGCCCCTGAAAGACATTTTCAATATAGATCTCAGGCATGAGGTTAATAGAAAGAGAGGTGCTTGGGCAGAAAGCAGGGTGTGCCTGAGAGCTGGGGGTGGGCTTCTCAGAGGAGAGTCTTAGTGTGTAAGTGTCCCAGCATTCTGGAAAGCTTTGGAAAGTCATTGTTTAACAGCTGGTCCCAACCCCACAATTTCTCGATCTTTACTTCCCCTTTTAAAACCTTCTAGATCTCTGTCTCTGTCTCTGTCTCCTCTCTGTCTCTGTCTCTCCGTGTCTCTCCGTGTCTCTGTATCTCTCTGTCTCTCTGTCCGCTCTCTCTGTCTCTGTCTCTGCTCTCTCTCTGTCTCTGTGTGTGTGTGTGTGTGTGTGTGTGTGTGTGTATCAGATCTCTTGGGACCGAGCTACAGATGATTGTGAGCTGCCCATCACCAGCACTGAGAGGCCAAAATCAGGCCCTCTGCAAGAGCAGCAAGCGTTCTTAACTGCTGAGACATCTCTCCAGCCCTCCATCCTCTTTTTGATAATTCAGATAATAAAGTGGCTCCAAGGTGCCTGGGATGAGAGTGTCCTCTGAACACAGCAAAAGCAGGAACTATCCGGGCCTCACGCTGCCCACCTTGGTCTCTGAGGGTCACTCACTGGGATTGGCAAGTATGCTGAGCTGGCTGGCCAGGGGGCTGTAGGGATCCGGCCTGTCCCCTTCTAAGTGCTGAGATTAAAGTGCACCACCATGCCTGGCTTTCATAGGCAAGTGCTGGACAGAACTTGTGACCTCTTTTGAACAAGAAGGGTCAGGGCATGGCCTTCCATGTAAATGGGGTTTCCGGCGAGATTCTGAAAAAACTGGGGGTTTGCCCTGGAAGGGGAGAAAGGCCTTAAGCCGTTATTAAAAGTGTTGAAGGTCTTGCTTCTGTACTGGGGAAGAGTCTGCAGGCAGACTCTGAGTTAAGGGGCTTCTTTCCCCTCTCATGTCCCCCCAAATTCTCCCTGTATTTCTAGCTTGCCTCTCTACAGGATATGGAAATCCAGATCCATGGAAATAGTAGTATCTATTTCCATCACACATTCAAAAGAGCATAAGCAGATGTGTGTATAAAAATACAAAAACATAAACTAAGGATAAAAGGCAGAATGACTTTCAAAGCCTATCCCAGGACCAAGAGACCGCAGTGGGAATGACTAAGAGATTAGACAGTTTGGGAGGGTCGTCTTTGATTGACGGGCCCCCTTGCTTTGGCACCATGTGGCAGAGAAGAAGATGGCTTACAATGGGCAGATATCAAAAATAGAACATCTCATAATTCCTTTCAATGGCACACCCCCCTCCCATGACCTAAAGACCTCTCCCTTTAAGGCTCTGTCTCTTAAAACCTCCACCGCCACCTCCTAATAGTCCCAAGCAGGTGACAAAGCCTTTGGACATGTAAGACTTTGGCGAATGTTCTAGATCTAAGTGATAGCACGTCTTGAACAGGGAGACACAACTGCTCAGCTCCCCTGGTTAGCTCCTTCCTTGTGTCCTTAACCTATAAATAGCTGTGGCCTCTCAGAGTTCAGCCTCAGGTTTTCCTCTCTCTACCATCCGTATCTTGATGATCTCATCTGACAGGACTCCCAAGACCCTTTGTACTCTGATGACACTCAAGGCTGCCTCCGAGGCTGGGGGGGGGGGGATGGCTCAGAGGGTAAAATGCTTGCCAGGCAAGCATGAGGCCATACGTTCTATCCCCAGCATGTGCCTAAAAAAGCCAGGCATGGTGGTGCGCTTTTAATCTCAGCATCTTAATCACTTGGAAGGTGACAGGTCGATTCCTATAGCCCCCTGGCCAGCCAACTCAGCATACTTGGAAACCCCAATGAGTGACCTTCAAAGATCAAGGTGAATAGTGTGCAGGTAGACAGTCAGGGCTGCTCTCTGGTCTTCACATGCACGTGCACACACACGAACACATACAAAAGGCTACCTCCAATCAAGATTTGACCACTCTCAAGTCTGACCACTGTCCATTTCCC